>NC_072768.1:31510799-31649927 GCF_022539595.1 Amphiprion ocellaris
ATGAAGACGAGAGTCCTGGTCTTCAGATCAAGACAAGAGTCCTGGTCTTCAGATGAAGATGAAGGCAAGAGTCTTGGTGTTCAAGTGAAGATGAAGGTCCTGGTATTCAGATGAAGATGAGAGTCCTGGTCTTCACTTGATGATAAGGATCCTGGTCTTCAGATGAAGATGAACAGGAAGACGAGAGTCTTGGTGTTCAAGTGAAGATGAAGGTCCTGGTAATCAGATGAAGATGAGAGTCCTGGTCTTCAGTTGATGATAAGGATCCTGGTCTTCAGATGAAGATGAACAGGAAGACGAGAGTCCTGGTCTTCAGATGAAAACAAGAGTCTTGGTGTTCAAGTGAAGATGAAGGTCCTGGTATTCAGATGAAGATGAGAGTGCTGGTGTTCACTTGATGATCAGGATATCTTGGTCTTCAGATGAAGATGAACAGGAAGACGAGAGTCCTGGTGTTCAGGTGAAGATGAAGACGAGAGTCCTGGTCTTCAGATGAAGACAAGAGTCCTGGTCTTCAGATGAAGATGAAGACAAGAGTCTTGGTGTTCAAGTGAAGATGAAGGTCCTGGTATTCAGATGAAGATGAGAGTCCTGGTCTTCACTTGATGATAAGGATCCTGGTCTTCAGATGAAGATGAACAGGAAGACGAGAGTCTTGGTGTTCAAGCGAAGATGAAGGTCCTGGTAATCAGATGAAGATGAGAGTCCTGGTCTTCAGTTGATGATAGGGATCCTGGTCTTCAGATGAAGATGAACAAGAAGACGAGAGTCCTGGTCTTCAGATGAAGACAAGAGTCCTGGTCTTCAGATGAAGATGAAGACAAGAGTCTTGGTGTTCAAGTGAAGATGAAGGTCCTGGTATTCAGATGAAGATGAGAGTGCTGGTGTTCACTTGATGATAAGGATCTTGGTCTTCAGATGAAGATGAACAGGAAGACGAGAGTCCTGGTGTTCAGGTGAAGATGAAGACGAGAGTCCTGGTCTTCAGATGGAGACAAGAGTCCTGGTCTTCAGATGAAGATGAAGATGAAGGCAAGAGTCTTGGTGTTCAAGTGAAGATGAAGGTCCTGGTATTCAGATGAAGATGAGAGTCCTGGTCTTCACTCGATGATAAGGATCCTGGTCTTCAGATGATGATGAACAGGAAGACGAGAGTCTTGGTGTTCAAGTGAAGATGAAGGTCCTGGTAATCAGATGAAGATGAGAGTCCTGGTCTTCAGTTGATGATAAGGATCCTGGTCTTCAGATGAAGATGAACAGGAAGACGAGAGTCCTGGTCTTCAGATGAAGATGAAGACAAGAGTCTTGGTGTTCAAGTGAAGATGAAGGTCCTGGTATTCAGATGAAGATGAGAGTCCTGGTCTTCACTTGATGATAAGGATCCTGGTCTTCAGATGAAGATGAACAGGAAGACGAGAGTCCTGGTGTTCAGGTGAAGATGAAGACGAGAGTCCTGGTCTTCAGATGAAGACAAGAGTCCTGGTCTTCAGATGAAGACAAGAGTCCTGGTCTTAAGATGAAGATGAAGACAAGAGTCTTGGTGTTCAAGTGAAGATGAAGGTCCTGGTATTCAGATGAAGATGAGAGTCCTGGTCTTCACTTGATGATAAGGATCCTGGTCTTCAGATGAAGATGAACAGGAAGACGAGAGTCCTGGTGTTCAGGTGAAGATGAAGACGAGAGTCCTGGTCTTCAGATCAAGACAAGAGTCCTGGTCTTCAGATGAAGATGAAGTTGAAGGCAAGAGTCTTGGTGTTCAAGTGAAGATGAAGGTCCTGGTATTCAGATGAAGATGAGAGTCCTGGTCTTCACTTGATGATAAGGATCCTGGTCTTCAGATGAAGATGAACAGGAAGACGAGAGTCTTGGTGTTCAAGTGAAGATGAAGGTCCTGGTAATCAGATGAAGATGAGAGTCCTGGTCTTCAGTTGATGATAAGGATCCTGGTCTTCAGATGAAGATGAACAGGAAGACGAGAGTCCTGGTCTTCAGATGAAAACAAGAGTCTTGGTGTTCAAGTGAAGATGAAGGTCCTGGTATTCAGATGAAGATGAGAGTGCTGGTGTTCACTTGATGATCAGGATATCTTGGTCTTCAGATGAAGATGAACAGGAAGACGAGAGTCCTGGTGTTCAGGTGAAGATGAAGACGAGAGTCCTGGTCTTCAGATGAAGACAAGAGTCCTGGTCTTCAGATGAAGATGAAGACAAGAGTCTTGGTGTTCAAGTGAAGATGAAGGTCCTGGTATTCAGATGAAGATGAGAGTCCTGGTCTTCACTTGATGATAAGGATCCTGGTCTTCAGATGAAGATGAACAGGGAGACGAGAGTCTTGGTGTTCAAGCGAAGATGAAGGTCCTGGTAATCAGATGAAGATGAGAGTCCTGGTCTTCAGTTGATGATAGGGATCCTGGTCTTCAGATGAAGATGAACAAGAAGACGAGAGTCCTGGTCTTCAGATGAAGACAAGAGTCCTGGTCTTCAGATGAAGATGGAGACAAGAGTCTTGGTGTTCAAGTGAAGATGAAGGTCCTGGTATTCAGATGAAGATGAGAGTGCTGGTGTTCACTTGATGATAAGGATCTTGGTCTTCAGATGAAGATGAACAGGAAGACGAGAGTCCTGGTGTTCAGGTGAAGATGAAGACGAGAGTCCTGGTCTTCAGATGAAGACAAGAGTCCTGGTCTTCAGATGAAGATGAAGACAAGAGTCTTGGTGTTCAAGTGAAGATGAAGGTCCTGGTATTCAGATGAAGATGAGAGTCCTGGTCTTCACTTGATGATAAAGATCCTGGTCTTCAGATGAAGATGAACAGGAAGACGAGAGTCCTGGTGTTCAGGTGAAAATGAAGACGAGAGTCCTGGTCTTCAGATGAAGACAAGAGTCCTGCTCTTAAGATGAAGATGAAGACAAGAGTCTTGGTGTTCAAGTGAAGATGAAGGTCCTGGTATTCAGATGAAGATGATAGTCCTGGTCTTCACTTGATGATGAGGATCCTGGTCTTCAGATGAAGATGAACAGGAAGACGAGAGTCCTGGTGTTCAGGTGAAGATGAGGACGAGAGTCCTGGTCTTCAGATGAAAACAAGGGTCCTGGTCTTCAGATGAACATGAAGATGAAGACAAGAGTCTTGGTGTTCAAGTGAAGATGAAGGTCCTGGTATTCAGATGAGGATGAGAGTCCTGGTCTTCACTTGATGATAAGGATCCTGGTCTTCAGATGAAGATGAACAGGAAGACGAGAGTCTTGGTGTTCAAGTGAAGATGAAGGTCCTGGTATTCAGATGAAGATGAGAGTCCTGGTCTTCAGATCAAGACAAGAGTCCTGGTCTTCAGATGAAGATGAAGGCAAGAGTCTTGGTGTTCAAGTGAAGATGAAGGTCCTGGTATTCAGATGAAGATGAGAGTCCTGGTCTTCACTTGATGATAAGGATCCTGGTCTTCAGATGAAGATGAACAGGAAGACGAGAGTCTTGGTGTTCAAGTGAAGATGAAGGTCCTGGTAATCAGATGAAGATGAGAGTCCTGGTCTTCAGTTGATGATAAGGATCCTGGTCTTCAGATGAAGATGAACAGGAAGACGAGAGTCCTGGTCTTCAGATGAAGACAAGAGTCCTGGTCTTCAGATGAAGGTGAAGACAAGAGTCTTGGTGTTCAAGTGAAGATGAAGGTCCTGGTATTCAGATGAAGATGAGAGTGCTGGTGTTCACTTGATGATAAGGATATCTTGGTCTTCAGATGAAGATGAACAGGAAGACGAGAGTCCTGGTGTTCAGGTGAAGATGAAGACGAGAGTCCTGGTCTTCAGATGAAGACAAGAGTCCTGGTCTTCAGATGAAGATGAAGACAAGAGTCTTGGTGCTCAAGTGAAGATGAAGGTCCTGGTATTCAGATGAAGATGAGAGTCCTGGTCTTCACTTGATGATAAGGATCCTGGTCTTCAGATGAAGATGAACAGGAAGACGAGAGTCCTGGTGTTCAGGTGAAGATGAAGACGAGAGTCCTGGTCTTCAGATGAAGACAAGAGTCTTGGTGTTCAAGTGAAGATGAAGGTCCTGGTATTCAGATGAAGATGAGAGTCCTAGTCTTCACTTGATGATGAGGATCCTGGTCTTCACATGAAGATGAACAGAAAGACGAGAGTCCTGGTGTTCAGCTGAAGAAGAAGACGAGAGTCCTGGTCTTCAGATGAAGAAAAGAGTCCTGGTCTTAAGATGAAGACAAGAGTCTTGGTGTTCAAGTGAAGATGAAGGTCCTGGTATTCAGATGAAGATGAGAGTCCTGGTCTTCACTTGATGATAAGGATCCTGGTCTTCAGATGAAGATGAGCAGGAAGACGAGAGTCCTGGTGTTCAAGTGAAGATGAAGGTCCTGGTATTCAGATGAAGATGAGAGTCCTGGTCTTCACTTGATGATAAGGATCCTGGTCTTCAGATGAAGATGAAGACGAGAGTCCTGGTCTTCAGATGAAGACAAGAGTCCTGGTCTTCAGATGAAGATGAAGGCAAGAGTCTTGGTGTTCAAGTGAAGATGAAGGTCCTGGTATTCAGATGAAGATGAGAGTCCTGGTCTTCACTTGATGATAAGGATCCTGGTCTTCAGATGAAGATGAACAGGAAGACGAGAGTCTTGGTGTTCAAGTGAAGATGAAGGTCCTGGAAATTAGATGAAGATGAGAGTCCTGGTCTTCAGTTGATGATAAGGATCCTGGTCTTCAGATGAAGATGAACAGGAAGGCGAGAGTCCTGGTCTTCAGATGAAGATGAAGACAAGAGTCTTGGTGTTCAAGTGAAGATGAAGGTCCTGGTATTCAGATGAAGATGAGAGTCCTGGTCTTCACTTGATGATAAGGATCCTGGTCTTCAGATGAAGATGAACAGGAAGACGAGAGTCCTGGTGTTCAGGTGAAGATGAAGACGAGAGTCCTGGTCTTCAGATCAAGACAAGAGTCCTGGTCTTCAGATGAAGATGAAGATGAAGGCAAGAGTCTTGGTGTTCAAGTGAAGATGAAGGTCCTGGTATTCAGATGAAGATGAGAGTCCTGGTCTTCACTTGATGATAAGGATCCTGGTCTTCAGATGAAGATGAACAGGAAGACGAGAGTCTTGGTGTTCAAGCGAAGATGAAGGTCCTGGTAATCAGATGAAGATGAGAGTCCTGGTCTTCAGTTGATGATAGGGATCCTGGTCTTCAGATGAAGATGAACAGGAAGACAAGAGTCCTGGTGTTCAGGTGAAGATGAAGACGAGAGTCCTGGTCTTCAGATGGAGACAAGAGTCCTGGTCTTCAGATGAAGATGAAGATGAAGGCAAGAGTCTTGGTGTTCAAGTGAAGATGAAGGTCCTGGTATTCAGATGAAGATGAGAGTCCTGGTCTTCACTCGATGATAAGGATCCTGGTCTTCAGATGATGATGAACAGGAAGACGAGAGTCTTGGTGTTCAAGTGAAGATGAAGGTCCTGGTAATCAGATGAAGATGAGAGTCCTGGTCTTCAGTTGATGATAAGGATCCTGGTCTTCAGATGAAGATGAACAGGAAGACGAGAGTCCTGGTCTTCAGATGAAGATGAAGACAAGAGTCTTGGTGTTCAAGTGAAGATGAAGGTCCTGGTATTCAGATGAAGATGAGAGTCCTGGTCTTCACTTGATGATAAGGATCCTGGTCTTCAGATGAAGATGAACAGGAAGACGAGAGTCCTGGTGTTCAGGTGAAGATGAAGACGAGAGTCCTGGTCTTCAGATGAAGACAAGAGTCCTGGTCTTCAGATGAAGACAAGAGTCCTGGTCTTAAGATGAAGATGAAGACAAGAGTCTTGGTGTTCAAGTGAAGATGAAGGTCCTGGTATTCAGATGAAGATGAGAGTCCTGGTCTTCACTTGATGATAAGGATCCTGGTCTTCAGATGAAGATGAACAGGAAGACGAGAGTCCTGGTGTTCAGGTGAAGATGAAGACGAGAGTCCTGGTCTTCAGATCAAGACAAGAGTCCTGGTCTTCAGATGAAGATGAAGTTGAAGGCAAGAGTCTTGGTGTTCAAGTGAAGATGAAGGTCCTGGTATTCAGATGAAGATGAGAGTCCTGGTCTTCACTTGATGATAAGGATCCTGGTCTTCAGATGAAGATGAACAGGAAGACGAGAGTCTTGGTGTTCAAGTGAAGATGAAGGTCCTGGTAATCAGATGAAGATGAGAGTCCTGGTCTTCAGTAGATGATAGGGATCCTGGTCTTCAGATGAAGATGAACAGGAAGACGAGAGTCCTGGTCTTCAGATGAAGACAAGAGTCCTGGTCTTCAGATGAAGATGAAGACAAGAGTCTTGGTGTTCAAGTGAAGATGAAGGTCCTGGTATTCAGATGAAGATGAGAGTGCTGGTGTTCACTTGATGATAAGGATCTTGGTCTTCAGATGAAGATGAACAGGAAGACGAGAGTCCTGATGTTTAGGTGAAGATGAAGACGAGAGTCCTGGTCTTCAGATGAAGACAAGAGTCCTGGTCTTCAGATGAAGATGAAGACAAGAGTCTTGGTGTTCAAGTGAAGATGAAGGTCCTGGTATTCAGATGAAGATGAGAGTCCTGGTCTTCACTTGATGATAAAGATCCTGGTCTTCAGATGAAGATGAACAGGAAGACGAGAGTCCTGGTGTTCAGGTGAAGATGAAGACGAGAGTCCTGGTCTTCAGATGAAGACAAGAGTCCTGGTCTTCAGATGAAGACAAGAGTCCTGGTCTTAAGATGAAGATGAAGACAAGAGTCTTGGTGTTCAAGTGAAGATGAAGGTCCTGGTATTCAGATGAAGATGAGAGTCCTGGTCTTCACTTGATGATGAGGATCCTGGTCTTCAGATGAAGATGAACAGGAAGACGAGAGTCCTGGTGTTCAGGTGAAGATGAAGACGAGAGTCCTGGTCTTCAGATGAAAACAAGGGTCCTGGTCTTCAGATGAAGATGAAGATGAAGACAAGAGTCTTGGTGTTCAAGTGAAGATGAAGGTCCTGGTATTCAGATGAGGATGAGAGTCCTGGTCTTCACTTGATGATAAGGATCCTGGTCTTCAGATGAAGATGAACAGGAAGACGAGAGTCTTGGTGTTCAAGTGAAGATGAAGGTCCTGGTATTCAGATGAAGATGAGAGTCCTGGTCTTCAGATCAAGACAAGAGTCCTGGTCTTCAGATGAAGATGAAGGCAAGAGTCTTGGTGTTCAAGTGAAGATGAAGGTCCTGGTATTCAGATGAAGATGAGAGTCCTGGTCTTCACTTGATGATAAGGATCCTGGTCTTCAGATGAAGATGAACAGGAAGACGAGAGTCTTGGTGTTCAAACGAAGATGAAGGTCCTGGTAATCAGATGAAGATGAGAGTCCTGGTCTTCAGTTGATGATAGGGATCCTGGTCTTCAGATGAAGATGAACAGGAAGACAAGAGTCCTGGTGTTCAGGTGAAGATGAAGACGAGAGTCCTGGTCTTCAGATGAAGACAAGAGTCCTGGTCTTCAGATGAAGATGAAGATGAAGGCAAGAGTCTTGGTGTTCAAGTGAAGATGAAGGTCCTGGTATTCAGATGAAGATGAGAGTCCTGGTCTTCACTTGATGATAAGGATCCTGGTCTTCAGATGAAGATGAACAGGAAGACGAGAGTCTTGGTGTTCAAGTGAAGATGAAGGTCCTGGAAATTAGATGAAGATGAGAGTCCTGGTCTTCAGTTGATGATAAGGATCCTGGTCTTCAGATGAAGATGAACAGGAAGACGAGAGTCCTGGTCTTCAGATGAAGATGAAGACAAGAGTCTTGGTGTTCAAGTGAAGATGAAGGTCCTGGTATTCAGATGAAGATGAGAGTCCTGGTCTTCACTTGATGATAAGGATCCTGGTCTTCAGATGAAGATGAACAGGAAGACGAGAGTCCTGGTGTTCAGGTGAAGATGAAGACGAGAGTCCTGGTCTTCAGATCAAGACAAGAGTCCTGGTCTTCAGATGAAGATGAAGATGAAGGCAAGAGTCTTGGTGTTCAAGTGAAGATGAAGGTCCTGGTATTCAGATGAAGATGAGAGTCCTGGTCTTCACTTGATGATAAGGATCCTGGTCTTCAGATGAAGATGAACAGGAAGACGAGAGTCTTGGTGTTCAAGCGAAGATGAAGGTCCTGGTAATCAGATGAAGATGAGAGTCCTGGTCTTCAGTTGATGATAGGGATCCTGGTCTTCAGATGAAGATGAACAGGAAGACAAGAGTCCTGGTGTTCAGGTGAAGATGAAGACGAGAGTCCTGGTCTTCAGATGGAGACAAGAGTCCTGGTCTTCAGATGAAGATGAAGATGAAGGCAAGAGTCTTGGTGTTCAAGTGAAGATGAAGGTCCTGGTATTCAGATGAAGATGAGAGTCCTGGTCTTCACTCGATGATAAGGATCCTGGTCTTCAGATGATGATGAACAGGAAGACGAGAGTCTTGGTGTTCAAGTGAAGATGAAGGTCCTGGTAATCAGATGAAGATGAGAGTCCTGGTCTTCAGTTGATGATAAGGATCCTGGTCTTCAGATGAAGATGAACAGGAAGACGAGAGTCCTGGTCTTCAGATGAAGATGAAGACAAGAGTCTTGGTGTTCAAGTGAAGATGAAGGTCCTGGTATTCAGATGAAGATGAGAGTCCTGGTCTTCACTTGATGATAAGGATCCTGGTCTTCAGATGAAGATGAACAGGAAGACGAGAGTCCTGGTGTTCAGGTGAAGATGAAGACGAGAGTCCTGGTCTTCAGATGAAGACAAGAGTCCTGGTCTTCAGATGAAGACAAGAGTCCTGGTCTTAAGATGAAGATGAAGACAAGAGTCTTGGTGTTCAAGTGAAGATGAAGGTCCTGGTATTCAGATGAAGATGAGAGTCCTGGTCTTCACTTGATGATAAGGATCCTGGTCTTCAGATGAAGATGAACAGGAAGACGAGAGTCCTGGTGTTCAGGTGAAGATGAAGACGAGAGTCCTGGTCTTCAGATCAAGACAAGAGTCCTGGTCTTCAGATGAAGATGAAGTTGAAGGCAAGAGTCTTGGTGTTCAAGTGAAGATGAAGGTCCTGGTATTCAGATGAAGATGAGAGTCCTGGTCTTCACTTGATGATAAGGATCCTGGTCTTCAGATGAAGATGAACAGGAAGACGAGAGTCTTGGTGTTCAAGTGAAGATGAAGGTCCTGGTAATCAGATGAAGATGAGAGTCCTGGTCTTCAGTAGATGATAGGGATCCTGGTCTTCAGATGAAGATGAACAGGAAGACGAGAGTCCTGGTCTTCAGATGAAGACAAGAGTCCTGGTCTTCAGATGAAGATGAAGACAAGAGTCTTGGTGTTCAAGTGAAGATGAAGGTCCTGGTATTCAGATGAAGATGAGAGTGCTGGTGTTCACTTGATGATAAGGATCTTGGTCTTCAGATGAAGATGAACAGGAAGACGAGAGTCCTGATGTTTAGGTGAAGATGAAGACGAGAGTCCTGGTCTTCAGATGAAGACAAGAGTCCTGGTCTTCAGATGAAGATGAAGACAAGAGTCTTGGTGTTCAAGTGAAGATGAAGGTCCTGGTATTCAGATGAAGATGAGAGTCCTGGTCTTCACTTGATGATAAAGATCCTGGTCTTCAGATGAAGATGAACAGGAAGACGAGAGTCCTGGTGTTCAGGTGAAGATGAAGACGAGAGTCCTGGTCTTCAGATGAAGACAAGAGTCCTGGTCTTCAGATGAAGACAAGAGTCCTGGTCTTAAGATGAAGATGAAGACAAGAGTCTTGGTGTTCAAGTGAAGATGAAGGTCCTGGTATTCAGATGAAGATGAGAGTCCTGGTCTTCACTTGATGATGAGGATCCTGGTCTTCAGATGAAGATGAACAGGAAGACGAGAGTCCTGGTGTTCAGGTGAAGATGAAGACGAGAGTCCTGGTCTTCAGATGAAAACAAGGGTCCTGGTCTTCAGATGAAGATGAAGACAAGAGTCTTGGTGTTCAAGTGAAGATGAAGGTCCTGGTATTCAGATGAGGATGAGAGTCCTGGTCTTCACTTGATGATAAGGATCCTGGTCTTCAGATGAAGATGAACAGGAAGACGAGAGTCTTGGTGTTCAAGTGAAGATGAAGGTCCTGGTATTCAGATGAAGATGAGAGTCCTGGTCTTCAGATCAAGACAAGAGTCCTGGTCTTCAGATGAAGATGAAGGCAAGAGTCTTGGTGTTCAAGTGAAGATGAAGGTCCTGGTATTCAGATGAAGATGAGAGTCCTGGTCTTCACTTGATGATAAGGATCCTGGTCTTCAGATGAAGATGAACAGGAAGACGAGAGTCTTGGTGTTCAAACGAAGATGAAGGTCCTGGTAATCAGATGAAGATGAGAGTCCTGGTCTTCAGTTGATGATAGGGATCCTGGTCTTCAGATGAAGGTGAACAGGAAGACGAGAGTCCTGGTCTTCAGATGAAGATGAAGACAAGAGTCTTGGTGTTCAAGTGAAGATGAAGGTCCTGGTATTCAGATGAAGATGAGAGTGCTGGTGTTCACTTGATGATAAGGATCTTGGTCTTCAGATGAAGATGAACAGGAAGACGAGAGTCCTGGTGTTCAGGTGAAGATGAAGACGAGAGTCCTGGTCTTCAGATGAAGACAAGAGTCCTGGTCTTCAGATGAAGATGAAGACAAGAGTCTTGGTGTTCAAGTGAAGATGAAGGTCCTGGTATTCAGATGAAGATGAGAGTCCTGGTCTTCACTTGATGATAAAGATCCTGGTCTTCAGATGAAGATGAACAGGAAGACGAGAGTCCTGGTGTTCAGGTGAAGATGAAGACGAGAGTCCTGGTCTTCAGATGAAGACAAGAGTCCTGGTCTTCAGATGAAGACAAGAGTCCTGGTCTTCAGATGAAGATGAAGACAAGAGTCTTGGTGTTCAAGTGAAGATGAAGGTCCTGGTATTCAGATGAAGATGAGAGTCCTGGTCTTCACTTGATGATGAGGATCCTGGTCTTCAGATGAAGATGAACAGGAAGACGAGAGTCCTGGTGTTCAGGTGAAGATGAAGACGAGAGTCCTGGTCTTCAGATCAAGACAAGAGTCCTGGTCTTCAGATGAAGATGAAGGCAAGAGTCTTGGTGTTCAAGTGAAGATGAAGGTCCTGGTATTCAGATGAAGATGAGAGTCCTGGTCTTCACTTGATGATAAGGATCCTGGTCTTCAGATGAAGATGAACAGGAAGACGAGAGTCTTGGTGTTCAAGTGAAGATGAAGACGAGAGTCCTGGTCTTCAGATCAAGACAAGAGTCCTGGTCTTCAGATGAAGATGAAGGCAAGAGTCTTGGTGTTCAAGTGAAGATGAAGGTCCTGGTATTCAGATGAAGATGAGAGTCCTGGTCTTCACTTGATGATAAGGATCCTGGTCTTCAGATGAAGATGAACAGGAAGACGAGAGTCTTGGTGTTCAAGTGAAGATGAAGGTCCTGGTAATCAGATGAAGATGAGAGTCCTGGTCTTCAGTTGATGATAAGGATCCTGGTCTTCAGATGAAGATGAACAGGAAGACGAGAGTCCTGGTCTTCAGATGAAAACAAGAGTCTTGGTGTTCAAGTGAAGATGAAGGTCCTGGTATTCAGATGAAGATGAGAGTGCTGGTGTTCACTTGATGATCAGGATATCTTGGTCTTCAGATGAAGATGAACAGGAAGACGAGAGTCCTGGTGTTCAGGTGAAGATGAAGACGAGAGTCCTGGTCTTCAGATGAAGACAAGAGTCCTGGTCTTCAGATGAAGATGAAGACAAGAGTCTTGGTGTTCAAGTGAAGATGAAGGTCCTGGTATTCAGATGAAGATGAGAGTCCTGGTCTTCACTTGATGATAAGGATCCTGGTCTTCAGATGAAGATGAACAGGAAGACGAGAGTCTTGGTGTTCAAGCGAAGATGAAGGTCCTGGTAATCAGATGAAGATGAGAGTCCTGGTCTTCAGTTGATGATAGGGATCCTGGTCTTCAGATGAAGATGAACAAGAAGACGAGAGTCCTGGTCTTCAGATGAAGACAAGAGTCCTGGTCTTCAGATGAAGATGAAGACAAGAGTCTTGGTGTTCAAGTGAAGATGAAGGTCCTGGTATTCAGATGAAGATGAGAGTGCTGGTGTTCACTTGATGATAAGGATCTTGGTCTTCAGATGAAGATGAACAGGAAGACGAGAGTCCTGGTGTTCAGGTGAAGATGAAGACGAGAGTCCTGGTCTTCAGATGGAGACAAGAGTCCTGGTCTTCAGATGAAGATGAAGATGAAGGCAAGAGTCTTGGTGTTCAAGTGAAGATGAAGGTCCTGGTATTCAGATGAAGATGAGAGTCCTGGTCTTCACTCGATGATAAGGATCCTGGTCTTCAGATGATGATGAACAGGAAGACGAGAGTCTTGGTGTTCAAGTGAAGATGAAGGTCCTGGTAATCAGATGAAGATGAGAGTCCTGGTCTTCAGTTGATGATAAGGATCCTGGTCTTCAGATGAAGATGAACAGGAAGACGAGAGTCCTGGTCTTCAGATGAAGATGAAGACAAGAGTCTTGGTGTTCAAGTGAAGATGAAGGTCCTGGTATTCAGATGAAGATGAGAGTCCTGGTCTTCACTTGATGATAAGGATCCTGGTCTTCAGATGAAGATGAACAGGAAGACGAGAGTCCTGGTGTTCAGGTGAAGATGAAGACGAGAGTCCTGGTCTTCAGATGAAGACAAGAGTCCTGGTCTTCAGATGAAGACAAGAGTCCTGGTCTTAAGATGAAGATGAAGACAAGAGTCTTGGTGTTCAAGTGAAGATGAAGGTCCTGGTATTCAGATGAAGATGAGAGTCCTGGTCTTCACTTGATGATAAGGATCCTGGTCTTCAGATGAAGATGAACAGGAAGACGAGAGTCCTGGTGTTCAGGTGAAGATGAAGACGAGAGTCCTGGTCTTCAGATCAAGACAAGAGTCCTGGTCTTCAGATGAAGATGAAGTTGAAGGCAAGAGTCTTGGTGTTCAAGTGAAGATGAAGGTCCTGGTATTCAGATGAAGATGAGAGTCCTGGTCTTCACTTGATGATAAGGATCCTGGTCTTCAGATGAAGATGAACAGGAAGACGAGAGTCTTGGTGTTCAAGTGAAGATGAAGGTCCTGGTAATCAGATGAAGATGAGAGTCCTGGTCTTCAGTAGATGATAGGGATCCTGGTCTTCAGATGAAGATGAACAGGAAGACGAGAGTCCTGGTCTTCAGATGAAGACAAGAGTCCTGGTCTTCAGATGAAGATGAAGACAAGAGTCTTGGTGTTCAAGTGAAGATGAAGGTCCTGGTATTCAGATGAAGATGAGAGTGCTGGTGTTCACTTGATGATAAGGATCTTGGTCTTCAGATGAAGATGAACAGGAAGACGAGAGTCCTGATGTTTAGGTGAAGATGAAGACGAGAGTCCTGGTCTTCAGATGAAGACAAGAGTCCTGGTCTTCAGATGAAGATGAAGACAAGAGTCTTGGTGTTCAAGTGAAGATGAAGGTCCTGGTATTCAGATGAAGATGAGAGTCCTGGTCTTCACTTGATGATAAAGATCCTGGTCTTCAGATGAAGATGAACAGGAAGACGAGAGTCCTGGTGTTCAGGTGAAGATGAAGACGAGAGTCCTGGTCTTCAGATGAAGACAAGAGTCCTGGTCTTCAGATGAAGACAAGAGTCCTGGTCTTAAGATGAAGATGAAGACAAGAGTCTTGGTGTTCAAGTGAAGATGAAGGTCCTGGTATTCAGATGAAGATGAGAGTCCTGGTCTTCACTTGATGATGAGGATCCTGGTCTTCAGATGAAGATGAACAGGAAGACGAGAGTCCTGGTGTTCAGGTGAAGATGAAGACGAGAGTCCTGGTCTTCAGATGAAAACAAGGGTCCTGGTCTTCAGATGAAGATGAAGACAAGAGTCTTGGTGTTCAAGTGAAGATGAAGGTCCTGGTATTCAGATGAGGATGAGAGTCCTGGTCTTCACTTGATGATAAGGATCCTGGTCTTCAGATGAAGATGAACAGGAAGACGAGAGTCTTGGTGTTCAAGTGAAGATGAAGGTCCTGGTATTCAGATGAAGATGAGAGTCCTGGTCTTCAGATCAAGACAAGAGTCCTGGTCTTCAGATGAAGATGAAGGCAAGAGTCTTGGTGTTCAAGTGAAGATGAAGGTCCTGGTATTCAGATGAAGATGAGTCCTGGTCTTCACTTGATGATAAGGATCCTGGTCTTCAGATGAAGATGAACAGGAAGACGAGAGTCTTGGTGTTCAAACGAAGATGAAGGTCCTGGTAATCAGATGAAGATGAGAGTCCTGGTCTTCAGTTGATGATAGGGATCCTGGTCTTCAGATGAAGATGAACAGGAAGACAAGAGTCCTGGTGTTCAGGTGAAGATGAAGACGAGAGTCCTGGTCTTCAGATGAAGACAAGAGTCCTGGTCTTCAGATGAAGATGAAGATGAAGGCAAGAGTCTTGGTGTTCAAGTGAAGATGAAGGTCCTGGTATTCAGATGAAGATGAGAGTCCTGGTCTTCACTTGATGATAAGGATCCTGGTCTTCAGATGAAGATGAACAGGAAGACGAGAGTCTTGGTGTTCGAGTGAAGATGAAGGTCCTGGTAATCAGATGAAGATGAGAGTCCTGGTCTTCAGTTGATGATAAGGATCCTGGTCTTCAGATGAAGATGAACAGGAAGACGAGAGTCCTGGTCTTCAGATGAAGATGAAGACAAGAGTCTTGGTGTTCAAGTGAAGATGAAGGTCCTGGTATTCAGATGAAGATGAGAGTCCTGGTCTTGACTTGATGATAAGGATCCTGGTCTTCAGATGAAGATGAACAGGAAGACGAGAGTCCTGGTGTTCAGGTGAAGATGAAGACGAGAGTCCTGGTCTTCAGATCAAGACAAGAGTCCTGGTCTTCAGATGAAGATGAAGATGAAGGCAAGAGTCTTGGTGTTCAAGTGAAGATGAAGGTCCTGGTATTCAGATGAAGATGAGAGTCCTGGTCTTCACTTGATGATAAGGATCCTGGTCTTCAGATGAAGATGAACAGGAAGACGAGAGTCTTGGTGTTCAAGTGAAGATGAAGGTCCTGGTAATCAGATGAAGATGAGAGTCCTGGTCTTCAGTTGATGATAGGGATCCTGGTCTTCAGATGAAGATGAACAGGAAGACGAGAGTCCTGGTCTTCAGATGAAGACAAGAGTCCTGGTCTTCAGATGAAGATGAAGACAAGAGTCTTGGTGTTCAAGTGAAGATGAAGGTCCTGGTATTCAGATGAAGATGAGAGTGCTGGTGTTCACTTGATGATAAGGATCTTGGTCTTCAGATGAAGATGAACAGGAAGACGAGAGTCCTGATGTTTAGGTGAAGATGAAGACGAGAGTCCTGGTCTTCAGATGAAGACAAGAGTCCTGGTCTTCAGATGAAGATGAAGACAAGAGTCTTGGTGTTCAAGTGAAGATGAAGGTCCTGGTATTCAGATGAAGATGAGAGTCCTGGTCTTCACTTGATGATAAAGATCCTGGTCTTCAGATGAAGATGAACAGGAAGACGAGAGTCCTGGTGTTCAGGTGAAGATGAAGACGAGAGTCCTGGTCTTCAGATGAAGACAAGAGTCCTGGTCTTCAGATGAAGACAAGAGTCCTGGTCTTAAGATGAAGATGAAGACAAGAGTCTTGGTGTTCAAGTGAAGATGAAGGTCCTGGTATTCAGATGAAGATGAGAGTCCTGGTCTTCACTTGATGATGAGGATCCTGGTCTTCAGATGAAGATGAACAGGAAGACGAGAGTCCTGGTGTTCAGGTGAAGATGAAGACGAGAGTCCTGGTCTTCAGATGAAAACAAGGGTCCTGGTCTTCAGATGAAGATGAAGATGAAGACAAGAGTCTTGGTGTTCAAGTGAAGATGAAGGTCCTGGTATTCAGATGAGGATGAGAGTCCTGGTCTTCACTTGATGATAAGGATCCTGGTCTTCAGATGAAGATGAACAGGAAGACGAGAGTCTTGGTGTTCAAGTGAAGATGAAGGTCCTGGTATTCAGATGAAGATGAGAGTCCTGGTCTTCAGATCAAGACAAGAGTCCTGGTCTTCAGATGAAGATGAAGGCAAGAGTCTTGGTGTTCAAGTGAAGATGAAGGTCCTGGTATTCAGATGAAGATGAGAGTCCTGGTCTTCACTTGATGATAAGGATCCTGGTCTTCAGATGAAGATGAACAGGAAGACGAGAGTCTTGGTGTTCAAACGAAGATGAAGGTCCTGGTAATCAGATGAAGATGAGAGTCCTGGTCTTCAGTTGATGATAGGGATCCTGGTCTTCAGATGAAGATGAACAGGAAGACAAGAGTCCTGGTGTTCAGGTGAAGATGAAGACGAGAGTCCTGGTCTTCAGATGAAGACAAGAGTCCTGGTCTTCAGATGAAGATGAAGATGAAGGCAAGAGTCTTGGTGTTCAAGTGAAGATGAAGGTCCTGGTATTCAGATGAAGATGAGAGTCCTGGTCTTCACTTGATGATAAGGATCCTGGTCTTCAGATGAAGATGAACAGGAAGACGAGAGTCTTGGTGTTCAAGTGAAGATGAAGGTCCTGGAAATTAGATGAAGATGAGAGTCCTGGTCTTCAGTTGATGATAAGGATCCTGGTCTTCAGATGAAGATGAACAGGAAGACGAGAGTCCTGGTCTTCAGATGAAGATGAAGACAAGAGTCTTGGTGTTCAAGTGAAGATGAAGGTCCTGGTATTCAGATGAAGATGAGAGTCCTGGTCTTCACTTGATGATAAGGATCCTGGTCTTCAGATGAAGATGAACAGGAAGACGAGAGTCCTGGTGTTCAGGTGAAGATGAAGACGAGAGTCCTGGTCTTCAGATCAAGACAAGAGTCCTGGTCTTCAGATGAAGATGAAGATGAAGGCAAGAGTCTTGGTGTTCAAGTGAAGATGAAGGTCCTGGTATTCAGATGAAGATGAGAGTCCTGGTCTTCACTTGATGATAAGGATCCTGGTCTTCAGATGAAGATGAACAGGAAGACGAGAGTCTTGGTGTTCAAGCGAAGATGAAGGTCCTGGTAATCAGATGAAGATGAGAGTCCTGGTCTTCAGTTGATGATAGGGATCCTGGTCTTCAGATGAAGATGAACAGGAAGACAAGAGTCCTGGTGTTCAGGTGAAGATGAAGACGAGAGTCCTGGTCTTCAGATGGAGACAAGAGTCCTGGTCTTCAGATGAAGATGAAGATGAAGGCAAGAGTCTTGGTGTTCAAGTGAAGATGAAGGTCCTGGTATTCAGATGAAGATGAGAGTCCTGGTCTTCACTCGATGATAAGGATCCTGGTCTTCAGATGATGATGAACAGGAAGACGAGAGTCTTGGTGTTCAAGTGAAGATGAAGGTCCTGGTAATCAGATGAAGATGAGAGTCCTGGTCTTCAGTTGATGATAAGGATCCTGGTCTTCAGATGAAGATGAACAGGAAGACGAGAGTCCTGGTCTTCAGATGAAGATGAAGACAAGAGTCTTGGTGTTCAAGTGAAGATGAAGGTCCTGGTATTCAGATGAAGATGAGAGTCCTGGTCTTCACTTGATGATAAGGATCCTGGTCTTCAGATGAAGATGAACAGGAAGACGAGAGTCCTGGTGTTCAGGTGAAGATGAAGACGAGAGTCCTGGTCTTCAGATGAAGACAAGAGTCCTGGTCTTCAGATGAAGACAAGAGTCCTGGTCTTAAGATGAAGATGAAGACAAGAGTCTTGGTGTTCAAGTGAAGATGAAGGTCCTGGTATTCAGATGAAGATGAGAGTCCTGGTCTTCACTTGATGATAAGGATCCTGGTCTTCAGATGAAGATGAACAGGAAGACGAGAGTCCTGGTGTTCAGGTGAAGATGAAGACGAGAGTCCTGGTCTTCAGATCAAGACAAGAGTCCTGGTCTTCAGATGAAGATGAAGTTGAAGGCAAGAGTCTTGGTGTTCAAGTGAAGATGAAGGTCCTGGTATTCAGATGAAGATGAGAGTCCTGGTCTTCACTTGATGATAAGGATCCTGGTCTTCAGATGAAGATGAACAGGAAGACGAGAGTCTTGGTGTTCAAGTGAAGATGAAGGTCCTGGTAATCAGATGAAGATGAGAGTCCTGGTCTTCAGTAGATGATAGGGATCCTGGTCTTCAGATGAAGATGAACAGGAAGACGAGAGTCCTGGTCTTCAGATGAAGACAAGAGTCCTGGTCTTCAGATGAAGATGAAGACAAGAGTCTTGGTGTTCAAGTGAAGATGAAGGTCCTGGTATTCAGATGAAGATGAGAGTGCTGGTGTTCACTTGATGATAAGGATCTTGGTCTTCAGATGAAGATGAACAGGAAGACGAGAGTCCTGATGTTTAGGTGAAGATGAAGACGAGAGTCCTGGTCTTCAGATGAAGACAAGAGTCCTGGTCTTCAGATGAAGATGAAGACAAGAGTCTTGGTGTTCAAGTGAAGATGAAGGTCCTGGTATTCAGATGAAGATGAGAGTCCTGGTCTTCACTTGATGATAAAGATCCTGGTCTTCAGATGAAGATGAACAGGAAGACGAGAGTCCTGGTGTTCAGGTGAAGATGAAGACGAGAGTCCTGGTCTTCAGATGAAGACAAGAGTCCTGGTCTTCAGATGAAGACAAGAGTCCTGGTCTTAAGATGAAGATGAAGACAAGAGTCTTGGTGTTCAAGTGAAGATGAAGGTCCTGGTATTCAGATGAAGATGAGAGTCCTGGTCTTCACTTGATGATGAGGATCCTGGTCTTCAGATGAAGATGAACAGGAAGACGAGAGTCCTGGTGTTCAGGTGAAGATGAAGACGAGAGTCCTGGTCTTCAGATGAAAACAAGGGTCCTGGTCTTCAGATGAAGATGAAGACAAGAGTCTTGGTGTTCAAGTGAAGATGAAGGTCCTGGTATTCAGATGAGGATGAGAGTCCTGGTCTTCACTTGATGATAAGGATCCTGGTCTTCAGATGAAGATGAACAGGAAGACGAGAGTCTTGGTGTTCAAGTGAAGATGAAGGTCCTGGTATTCAGATGAAGATGAGAGTCCTGGTCTTCAGATCAAGACAAGAGTCCTGGTCTTCAGATGAAGATGAAGGCAAGAGTCTTGGTGTTCAAGTGAAGATGAAGGTCCTGGTATTCAGATGAAGATGAGAGTCCTGGTCTTCACTTGATGATAAGGATCCTGGTCTTCAGATGAAGATGAACAGGAAGACGAGAGTCTTGGTGTTCAAACGAAGATGAAGGTCCTGGTAATCAGATGAAGATGAGAGTCCTGGTCTTCAGTTGATGATAGGGATCCTGGTCTTCAGATGAAGGTGAACAGGAAGACGAGAGTCCTGGTCTTCAGATGAAGATGAAGACAAGAGTCTTGGTGTTCAAGTGAAGATGAAGGTCCTGGTATTCAGATGAAGATGAGAGTGCTGGTGTTCACTTGATGATAAGGATCTTGGTCTTCAGATGAAGATGAACAGGAAGACGAGAGTCCTGGTGTTCAGGTGAAGATGAAGACGAGAGTCCTGGTCTTCAGATGAAGACAAGAGTCCTGGTCTTCAGATGAAGATGAAGACAAGAGTCTTGGTGTTCAAGTGAAGATGAAGGTCCTGGTATTCAGATGAAGATGAGAGTCCTGGTCTTCACTTGATGATAAAGATCCTGGTCTTCAGATGAAGATGAACAGGAAGACGAGAGTCCTGGTGTTCAGGTGAAGATGAAGACGAGAGTCCTGGTCTTCAGATGAAGACAAGAGTCCTGGTCTTCAGATGAAGACAAGAGTCCTGGTCTTCAGATGAAGATGAAGACAAGAGTCTTGGTGTTCAAGTGAAGATGAAGGTCCTGGTATTCAGATGAAGATGAGAGTCCTGGTCTTCACTTGATGATGAGGATCCTGGTCTTCAGATGAAGATGAACAGGAAGACGAGAGTCCTGGTGTTCAGGTGAAGATGAAGACGAGAGTCCTGGTCTTCAGATCAAGACAAGAGTCCTGGTCTTCAGATGAAGATGAAGGCAAGAGTCTTGGTGTTCAAGTGAAGATGAAGGTCCTGGTATTCAGATGAAGATGAGAGTCCTGGTCTTCACTTGATGATAAGGATCCTGGTCTTCAGATGAAGATGAACAGGAAGACGAGAGTCTTGGTGTTCAAGTGAAGATGAAGACGAGAGTCCTGGTCTTCAGATCAAGACAAGAGTCCTGGTCTTCAGATGAAGATGAAGGCAAGAGTCTTGGTGTTCAAGTGAAGATGAAGGTCCTGGTATTCAGATGAAGATGAGAGTCCTGGTCTTCACTTGATGATAAGGATCCTGGTCTTCAGATGAAGATGAACAGGAAGACGAGAGTCTTGGTGTTCAAGTGAAGATGAAGGTCCTGGTAATCAGATGAAGATGAGAGTCCTGGTCTTCAGTTGATGATAAGGATCCTGGTCTTCAGATGAAGATGAACAGGAAGACGAGAGTCCTGGTCTTCAGATGAAAACAAGAGTCTTGGTGTTCAAGTGAAGATGAAGGTCCTGGTATTCAGATGAAGATGAGAGTGCTGGTGTTCACTTGATGATCAGGATATCTTGGTCTTCAGATGAAGATGAACAGGAAGACGAGAGTCCTGGTGTTCAGGTGAAGATGAAGACGAGAGTCCTGGTCTTCAGATGAAGACAAGAGTCCTGGTCTTCAGATGAAGATGAAGACAAGAGTCTTGGTGTTCAAGTGAAGATGAAGGTCCTGGTATTCAGATGAAGATGAGAGTCCTGGTCTTCACTTGATGATAAGGATCCTGGTCTTCAGATGAAGATGAACAGGAAGACGAGAGTCTTGGTGTTCAAGCGAAGATGAAGGTCCTGGTAATCAGATGAAGATGAGAGTCCTGGTCTTCAGTTGATGATAGGGATCCTGGTCTTCAGATGAAGATGAACAAGAAGACGAGAGTCCTGGTCTTCAGATGAAGACAAGAGTCCTGGTCTTCAGATGAAGATGAAGACAAGAGTCTTGGTGTTCAAGTGAAGATGAAGGTCCTGGTATTCAGATGAAGATGAGAGTGCTGGTGTTCACTTGATGATAAGGATCTTGGTCTTCAGATGAAGATGAACAGGAAGACGAGAGTCCTGGTGTTCAGGTGAAGATGAAGACGAGAGTCCTGGTCTTCAGATGGAGACAAGAGTCCTGGTCTTCAGATGAAGATGAAGATGAAGGCAAGAGTCTTGGTGTTCAAGTGAAGATGAAGGTCCTGGTATTCAGATGAAGATGAGAGTCCTGGTCTTCACTCGATGATAAGGATCCTGGTCTTCAGATGATGATGAACAGGAAGACGAGAGTCTTGGTGTTCAAGTGAAGATGAAGGTCCTGGTAATCAGATGAAGATGAGAGTCCTGGTCTTCAGTTGATGATAAGGATCCTGGTCTTCAGATGAAGATGAACAGGAAGACGAGAGTCCTGGTCTTCAGATGAAGATGAAGACAAGAGTCTTGGTGTTCAAGTGAAGATGAAGGTCCTGGTATTCAGATGAAGATGAGAGTCCTGGTCTTCACTTGATGATAAGGATCCTGGTCTTCAGATGAAGATGAACAGGAAGACGAGAGTCCTGGTGTTCAGGTGAAGATGAAGACGAGAGTCCTGGTCTTCAGATGAAGACAAGAGTCCTGGTCTTCAGATGAAGACAAGAGTCCTGGTCTTAAGATGAAGATGAAGACAAGAGTCTTGGTGTTCAAGTGAAGATGAAGGTCCTGGTATTCAGATGAAGATGAGAGTCCTGGTCTTCACTTGATGATAAGGATCCTGGTCTTCAGATGAAGATGAACAGGAAGACGAGAGTCCTGGTGTTCAGGTGAAGATGAAGACGAGAGTCCTGGTCTTCAGATCAAGACAAGAGTCCTGGTCTTCAGATGAAGATGAAGTTGAAGGCAAGAGTCTTGGTGTTCAAGTGAAGATGAAGGTCCTGGTATTCAGATGAAGATGAGAGTCCTGGTCTTCACTTGATGATAAGGATCCTGGTCTTCAGATGAAGATGAACAGGAAGACGAGAGTCTTGGTGTTCAAGTGAAGATGAAGGTCCTGGTAATCAGATGAAGATGAGAGTCCTGGTCTTCAGTAGATGATAGGGATCCTGGTCTTCAGATGAAGATGAACAGGAAGACGAGAGTCCTGGTCTTCAGATGAAGACAAGAGTCCTGGTCTTCAGATGAAGATGAAGACAAGAGTCTTGGTGTTCAAGTGAAGATGAAGGTCCTGGTATTCAGATGAAGATGAGAGTGCTGGTGTTCACTTGATGATAAGGATCTTGGTCTTCAGATGAAGATGAACAGGAAGACGAGAGTCCTGATGTTTAGGTGAAGATGAAGACGAGAGTCCTGGTCTTCAGATGAAGACAAGAGTCCTGGTCTTCAGATGAAGATGAAGACAAGAGTCTTGGTGTTCAAGTGAAGATGAAGGTCCTGGTATTCAGATGAAGATGAGAGTCCTGGTCTTCACTTGATGATAAAGATCCTGGTCTTCAGATGAAGATGAACAGGAAGACGAGAGTCCTGGTGTTCAGGTGAAGATGAAGACGAGAGTCCTGGTCTTCAGATGAAGACAAGAGTCCTGGTCTTCAGATGAAGACAAGAGTCCTGGTCTTAAGATGAAGATGAAGACAAGAGTCTTGGTGTTCAAGTGAAGATGAAGGTCCTGGTATTCAGATGAAGATGAGAGTCCTGGTCTTCACTTGATGATGAGGATCCTGGTCTTCAGATGAAGATGAACAGGAAGACGAGAGTCCTGGTGTTCAGGTGAAGATGAAGACGAGAGTCCTGGTCTTCAGATGAAAACAAGGGTCCTGGTCTTCAGATGAAGATGAAGACAAGAGTCTTGGTGTTCAAGTGAAGATGAAGGTCCTGGTATTCAGATGAGGATGAGAGTCCTGGTCTTCACTTGATGATAAGGATCCTGGTCTTCAGATGAAGATGAACAGGAAGACGAGAGTCTTGGTGTTCAAGTGAAGATGAAGGTCCTGGTATTCAGATGAAGATGAGAGTCCTGGTCTTCAGATCAAGACAAGAGTCCTGGTCTTCAGATGAAGATGAAGGCAAGAGTCTTGGTGTTCAAGTGAAGATGAAGGTCCTGGTATTCAGATGAAGATGAGAGTCCTGGTCTTCACTTGATGATAAGGATCCTGGTCTTCAGATGAAGATGAACAGGAAGACGAGAGTCTTGGTGTTCAAACGAAGATGAAGGTCCTGGTAATCAGATGAAGATGAGAGTCCTGGTCTTCAGTTGATGATAGGGATCCTGGTCTTCAGATGAAGATGAACAGGAAGACAAGAGTCCTGGTGTTCAGGTGAAGATGAAGACGAGAGTCCTGGTCTTCAGATGAAGACAAGAGTCCTGGTCTTCAGATGAAGATGAAGATGAAGGCAAGAGTCTTGGTGTTCAAGTGAAGATGAAGGTCCTGGTATTCAGATGAAGATGAGAGTCCTGGTCTTCACTTGATGATAAGGATCCTGGTCTTCAGATGAAGATGAACAGGAAGACGAGAGTCTTGGTGTTCGAGTGAAGATGAAGGTCCTGGTAATCAGATGAAGATGAGAGTCCTGGTCTTCAGTTGATGATAAGGATCCTGGTCTTCAGATGAAGATGAACAGGAAGACGAGAGTCCTGGTCTTCAGATGAAGATGAAGACAAGAGTCTTGGTGTTCAAGTGAAGATGAAGGTCCTGGTATTCAGATGAAGATGAGAGTCCTGGTCTTGACTTGATGATAAGGATCCTGGTCTTCAGATGAAGATGAACAGGAAGACGAGAGTCCTGGTGTTCAGGTGAAGATGAAGACGAGAGTCCTGGTCTTCAGATCAAGACAAGAGTCCTGGTCTTCAGATGAAGATGAAGATGAAGGCAAGAGTCTTGGTGTTCAAGTGAAGATGAAGGTCCTGGTATTCAGATGAAGATGAGAGTCCTGGTCTTCACTTGATGATAAGGATCCTGGTCTTCAGATGAAGATGAACAGGAAGACGAGAGTCTTGGTGTTCAAGTGAAGATGAAGGTCCTGGTAATCAGATGAAGATGAGAGTCCTGGTCTTCAGTTGATGATAGGGATCCTGGTCTTCAGATGAAGATGAACAGGAAGACGAGAGTCCTGGTCTTCAGATGAAGACAAGAGTCCTGGTCTTCAGATGAAGATGAAGACAAGAGTCTTGGTGTTCAAGTGAAGATGAAGGTCCTGGTATTCAGATGAAGATGAGAGTGCTGGTGTTCACTTGATGATAAGGATCTTGGTCTTCAGATGAAGATGAACAGGAAGACGAGAGTCCTGGTGTTCAGGTGAAGATGAAGACGAGAGTCCTGGTCTTCAGATGAAGACAAGGGTCCTGGTCTTCAGATGAAGATGAAGACAAGAGTCTTGGTGTTCAAGTGAAGATGAAGGTCCTGGTATTCAGATGAAGATGAGAGTCCTGGTCTTCACTTGATGATAAAGATCCTGGTCTTCAGATGAAGATGAACAGGAAGACGAGAGTCCTGGTGTTCAGGTGAAGATGAAGACGAGAGTCCTGGTCTTCAGATGAAGACGAGAGTCCTGGTCTTCAGATGAAGACAAGAGTCCTGGTCTTAAGATGAAGATGAAGACAAGAGTCTTGGTGTTCAAGTGAAGATGAAGGTCCTGGTATTCAGATGAAGATGAGAGTCCTGGTCTTCACTTGATGATAAGGATCCTGGTCTTCAGATGAAGATGAACAGGAAGACGAGAGTCCTGGTGTTCAGGTGAAGATGAAGACGAGAGTCCTGGTCTTCAGATCAAGACAAGAGTCCTGGTCTTCAGATGAAGATGAAATTGAAGGCAAGAGTCTTGGTGTTCAAGTGAAGATGAAGGTCCTGGTATTCAGATGAAGATGAGAGTCCTGGTCTTCACTTGATGATAAGGATCCTGGTCTTCAGATGAAGATGAACAGGAAGACGAGAGTCTTGGTGTTCAAGTGAAGATGAAGGTCCTGGTAATCAGATGAAGATGAGAGTCCTGGTCTTCAGTTGATGATAGGGATCCTGGTCTTCAGATGAAGGTGAACAGGAAGACGAGAGTCCTGGTCTTCAGATGAAGATGAAGACAAGAGTCTTGGTGTTCAAGTGAAGATGAAGGTCCTGGTATTCAGATGAAGATGAGAGTGCTGGTGTTCACTTGATGATAAGGATCTTGGTCTTCAGATGAAGATGAACAGGAAGACGAGAGTCCTGGTGTTCAGGTGAAGATGAAGACGAGAGTCCTGGTCTTCAGATGAAGACAAGAGTCCTGGTCTTCAGATGAAGATGAAGACAAGAGTCTTGGTGTTCAAGTGAAGATGAAGGTCCTGGTATTCAGATGAAGATGAGAGTCCTGGTCTTCACTTGATGATAAAGATCCTGGTCTTCAGATGAAGATGAACAGGAAGACGAGAGTCCTGGTGTTCAGGTGAAGATGAAGACGAGAGTCCTGGTCTTCAGATGAAGACAAGAGTCCTGGTCTTCAGATGAAGACAAGAGTCCTGGTCTTCAGATGAAGATGAAGACAAGAGTCTTGGTGTTCAAGTGAAGATGAAGGTCCTGGTATTCAGATGAAGATGAGAGTCCTGGTCTTCACTTGATGATGAGGATCCTGGTCTTCAGATGAAGATGAACAGGAAGACGAGAGTCCTGGTGTTCAGGTGAAGATGAAGACGAGAGTCCTGGTCTTCAGATCAAGACAAGAGTCCTGGTCTTCAGATGAAGATGAAGGCAAGAGTCTTGGTGTTCAAGTGAAGATGAAGGTCCTGGTATTCAGATGAAGATGAGAGTCCTGGTCTTCACTTGATGATAAGGATCCTGGTCTTCAGATGAAGATGAACAGGAAGACGAGAGTCTTGGTGTTCAAGTGAAGATGAAGACGAGAGTCCTGGTCTTCAGATCAAGACAAGAGTCCTGGTCTTCAGATGAAGATGAAGGCAAGAGTCTTGGTGTTCAAGTGAAGATGAAGGTCCTGGTATTCAGATGAAGATGAGAGTCCTGGTCTTCACTTGATGATAAGGATCCTGGTCTTCAGATGAAGATGAACAGGAAGACGAGAGTCTTGGTGTTCAAGTGAAGATGAAGGTCCTGGTAATCAGATGAAGATGAGAGTCCTGGTCTTCAGTTGATGATAAGGATCCTGGTCTTCAGATGAAGATGAACAGGAAGACGAGAGTCCTGGTCTTCAGATGAAAACAAGAGTCTTGGTGTTCAAGTGAAGATGAAGGTCCTGGTATTCAGATGAAGATGAGAGTGCTGGTGTTCACTTGATGATCAGGATATCTTGGTCTTCAGATGAAGATGAACAGGAAGACGAGAGTCCTGGTGTTCAGGTGAAGATGAAGACGAGAGTCCTGGTCTTCAGATGAAGACAAGAGTCCTGGTCTTCAGATGAAGATGAAGACAAGAGTCTTGGTGTTCAAGTGAAGATGAAGGTCCTGGTATTCAGATGAAGATGAGAGTCCTGGTCTTCACTTGATGATAAGGATCCTGGTCTTCAGATGAAGATGAACAGGAAGACGAGAGTCTTGGTGTTCAAGCGAAGATGAAGGTCCTGGTAATCAGATGAAGATGAGAGTCCTGGTCTTCAGTTGATGATAGGGATCCTGGTCTTCAGATGAAGATGAACAAGAAGACGAGAGTCCTGGTCTTCAGATGAAGACAAGAGTCCTGGTCTTCAGATGAAGATGAAGACAAGAGTCTTGGTGTTCAAGTGAAGATGAAGGTCCTGGTATTCAGATGAAGATGAGAGTGCTGGTGTTCACTTGATGATAAGGATCTTGGTCTTCAGATGAAGATGAACAGGAAGACGAGAGTCCTGGTGTTCAGGTGAAGATGAAGACGAGAGTCCTGGTCTTCAGATCAAGACAAGAGTCCTGGTCTTCAGATGAAGATGAAGACAAGAGTCTTGGTGTTCAAGTGAAGATGAAGGTCCTGGTATTCAGATGAAGATGAGAGTCCTGGTCTTCACTTGATGATAAAGATCCTGGTCTTCAGATGAAGATGAACAGGAAGACGAGAGTCC
The DNA here is from genome assembly GCF_022539595.1 of Amphiprion ocellaris. Classification (NCBI taxonomy): domain Eukaryota; kingdom Metazoa; phylum Chordata; class Actinopteri; family Pomacentridae; genus Amphiprion; species Amphiprion ocellaris. The sequence continues at coordinate 31,537,794 of NC_072768.1, forward strand.
TGGTGTTCAGGTGAAAATGAAGACGAGAGTCCTGGTCTTCAGATGAAGACAAGAGTCCTGCTCTTAAGATGAAGATGAAGACAAGAGTCTTGGTGTTCAAGTGAAGATGAAGGTCCTGGTATTCAGATGAAGATGATAGTCCTGGTCTTCACTTGATGATGAGGATCCTGGTCTTCAGATGAAGATGAACAGGAAGACGAGAGTCCTGGTGTTCAGGTGAAGATGAGGACGAGAGTCCTGGTCTTCAGATGAAAACAAGGGTCCTGGTCTTCAGATGAACATGAAGATGAAGACAAGAGTCTTGGTGTTCAAGTGAAGATGAAGGTCCTGGTATTCAGATGAGGATGAGAGTCCTGGTCTTCACTTGATGATAAGGATCCTGGTCTTCAGATGAAGATGAACAGGAAGACGAGAGTCTTGGTGTTCAAGTGAAGATGAAGGTCCTGGTATTCAGATGAAGATGAGAGTCCTGGTCTTCAGATCAAGACAAGAGTCCTGGTCTTCAGATGAAGATGAAGGCAAGAGTCTTGGTGTTCAAGTGAAGATGAAGGTCCTGGTATTCAGATGAAGATGAGAGTCCTGGTCTTCACTTGATGATAAGGATCCTGGTCTTCAGATGAAGATGAACAGGAAGACGAGAGTCTTGGTGTTCAAGTGAAGATGAAGGTCCTGGTAATCAGATGAAGATGAGAGTCCTGGTCTTCAGTTGATGATAAGGATCCTGGTCTTCAGATGAAGATGAACAGGAAGACGAGAGTCCTGGTCTTCAGATGAAGACAAGAGTCCTGGTCTTCAGATGAAGATGAAGACAAGAGTCTTGGTGTTCAAGTGAAGATGAAGGTCCTGGTATTCAGATGAAGATGAGAGTGCTGGTGTTCACTTGATGATAAGGATATCTTGGTCTTCAGATGAAGATGAACAGGAAGACGAGAGTCCTGGTGTTCAGGTGAAGATGAAGACGAGAATCCTGGTCTTCAGATGAAGACAAGAGTCCTGGTCTTCAGATGAAGATGAAGACAAGAGTCTTGGTGCTCAAGTGAAGATGAAGGTCCTGGTATTCAGATGAAGATGAGAGTCCTGGTCTTCACTTGATGATAAGGATCCTGGTCTTCAGATGAAGATGAACAGGAAGACGAGAGTCCTGGTGTTCAGGTGAAGATGAAGACGAGAGTCCTGGTCTTCAGATGAAGACAAGAGTCTTGGTGTTCAAGTGAAGATGAAGGTCCTGGTATTCAGATGAAGATGAGAGTCCTAGTCTTCACTTGATGATGAGGATCCTGGTCTTCACATGAAGATGAACAGAAAGACGAGAGTCCTGGTGTTCAGCTGAAGAAGAAGACGAGAGTCCTGGTCTTCAGATGAAGAAAAGAGTCCTGGTCTTAAGATGAAGATGAAGACAAGAGTCTTGGTGTTCAAGTGAAGATGAAGGTCCTGGTATTCAGATGAAGATGAGAGTCCTGGTCTTCACTTGATGATAAGGATCCTGGTCTTCAGATGAAGATGAGCAGGAAGACGAGAGTCCTGGTGTTCAAGTGAAGATGAAGGTCCTGGTATTCAGATGAAGATGAGAGTCCTGGTCTTCACTTGATGATAAGGATCCTGGTCTTCAGATGAAGATGAAGACGAGAGTCCTGGTCTTCAGATGAAGACAAGAGTCCTGGTCTTCAGATGAAGATGAAGGCAAGAGTCTTGGTGCTCAAGTGAAGATGAAGGTCCTGGTATTCAGATGAAGATGAGAGTCCTGGTCTTCACTTGATGATAAGGATCCTGGTCTTCAGATGAAGATGAAAAGGAAGACGAGAGTCTTGGTGTTCAAGTGAAGATGAAGGTCCTGGAAATCAGATGAAGATGAGAGTCCTGGTCTTCAGTTGATGATAAGGATCCTGGTCTTCAGATGTAGATGAACAGGAAGACGAGAGTCCTGGTCTTCAGATGAAGATGAAGACAAGAGTCTTGGTGTTCAAGTGAAGATGAAGGTCCTGGTATTCAGATGAAGATGAGAGTCCTGGTCTTCACTTGATGATAAGGATCCTGGTCTTCAGATGAAGATGAACAGGAAGACGAGAGTCCTGGTGTTCAGGTGAAGATGAAGACGAGAGTCCTGGTCTTCAGATCAAGACAAGAGTCCTGGTCTTCAGATGAAGATGAAGATGAAGGCAAGAGTCTTGGTGTTCAAGTGAAGATGAAGTTCCTGGTATTCAGATGAAGATGAGAGTCCTGGTCTTCAGTTGATGATAAGGATCCTGGTCTTCAGATGAAGATGAACAGGAAGACAAGAGTCCTGGTGTTCAGGTGAAGATGAAGACGAGAGTCCTGGTCTTCAGATGAAGACAAGAGTCCTGGTCTTCAGATGAAGATGAAGATGAAGGCAAGAGTCTTGGTGTTCAAGTGAAGATGAAGGTCCTGGTATTCAGATGAAGATGAGAGTCCTGGTCTTCACTTGATGATAAGGATCCTGGTCTTCAGATGATGATGAACAGGAAGACGAGAGTCTTGGTGTTCAAGTGAAGATGAAGGTCCTGGTAATCAGATGAAGATGAGAGTCCTGGTCTTCAGTTGATGATAAGGATCCTGGTCTTCAGATGAAGATGAACAGGAAGACGAGAGTCCTGGTCTTCAGATGAAGATGAAGACAAGAGTCTTGGTGTTCAAGTGAAGATGAAGGTCCTGGTATTCAGATGAAGATGAGAGTCCTGGTCTTCACTTGATGATAAGGATCCTGGTCTTCAGATGAAGATGAACAGGAAGACGAGAGTCCTGGTGTTCAGGTGAAGATGAAGACGAGAGTCCTGGTCTTCAGATCAAGACAAGAGTCCTGGTCTTCAGATGAAGATGAAGATGAAGGCAAGAGTCTTGGTGTTCAAGTGAAGATGAAGGTCCTGGTATTCAGATGAAGATGAGAGTCCTGCTCTTCACTTGATGATAAGGATCCTGGTCTTCAGATGAAGATGAACAGGAAGACGAGAGTCTTGGTGTTCAAGTGAAGATGAAGGTCCTGGTAATCAGATGAAGATGAGAGTCCTGGTCTTCAGTTGATGATAGGGATCCTGGTCTTCAGATGAAGATGAACAGGAAGACGAGAGTCCTGGTCTTCAGATGAAGACAAGAGTCCTGGTCTTCAGATGAAGATGAAGACAAGAGTCTTGGTGTTCAAGTGAAGATGAAGGTCCTGGTACTCAGATGAAGATGAGAGTGCTGGTGTTCACTTGATGATAAGGATCTTGGTCTTCAGATGAAGATGAACAGGAAGACGAGAGTCCTGGTGTTCAGGTGAAGATGAAGACGAGAGTCCTGGTCTTCAGATGAAGACAAGAGTCCTGGTCTTCAGATGAAGATGAAGACAAGAGTCTTGGTGTTCAAGTGACGATGAAGGTCCTGGTATTCAGATGAAGATGAGAGTCCTGGTCTTCACTTGATGATAAAGATCCTGGTCTTCAGATGAAGATGAACAGGAAGACGAGAGTCCTGGTGTTCAGGTGAAGATGAAGACGAGAGTCCTGGTCTTCAGATGAAGACAAGAGTCCTGGTCTTCAGATGAAGACAAGAGTCCTGGTCTTCAGATGAAGATGAAGACAAGAGTCTTGGTGTTCAAGTGAAGATGAAGGTCCTGGTATTCAGATGAAGATGAGAGTCCTGGTCTTCACTTGATGATGAGGATCCTGGTCTTCAGATGAAGATGAACAGGAAGACGAGAGTCCTGGTGTTCAGGTGAAGATGAAGACGAGAGTCCTGGTCTTCAGATCAAGACAAGAGTCCTGGTCTTCAGATGAAGATGAAGGCAAGAGTCTTGGTGTTCAAGTGAAGATGAAGGTCCTGGTATTCAGATGAAGATGAGAGTCCTGGTCTTCACTTGATGATAAGGATCCTGGTCTTCAGATGAAGATGAGCAGGAAGACGAGAGTCCTGGTGTTGAAGTGAAGATGAAGGTCCTGGTATTCAGATGAAGATGAGAGTCCTGGTTTTCACTTGATGATAAGGATCCTGGTCTTCAGATGAAGATGAACAGGAAGACAAGAGTCCTGGTGTTCAGGTGAAGATGAAGACGAGAGTCCTGGTCTTCAGATGAAGACAAGAGTCCTGGTCTTCAGATGAAGATGAAGATGAAGGCAAGAGTCTTGGTGTTCAAGTGAAGATGAAGGTCCTGGTATTCAGATGAAGATGAGAGTCCTGGTCTTCACTTGATGATAAGGATCCTGGTCTTCAGATGAAGATGAACAGGAAGACGAGAGTCTTGGTGTTCAAGTGAAGATGAAGGTCCTGGTAATCAGATGAAGATGAGAGTCCTGGTCTTCAGTTGATGATAAGGATCCTGGTCTTCAGATGAAGATGAACAGGAAGACGAGAGTCCTGGTCTTAAGATCAAGACAAGAGTCCTGGTATTCAGATGAAGATGAAGATGAAGGCAAGAGTCTTGGTGTTCAAGTGAAGATGAAGGTCCTGGTATTCAGATGAAGATGAGAGTCCTGGTCTTCACTTGATGATAAGGATCCTGGTCTTCAGATGAAGATGAACAGGAAGACGAGAGTCTTGGTGTTCAAGCGAAGATGAAGGTCCTGGTAATCAGATGAAGATGAGAGTCCTGGTCTTCAGTTGATGATACGGATCCTGGTCTTCAGATGAAGATGAACAAGAAGACGAGAGTCCTGGTCTTCAGATGAAGACAAGAGTCCTGGTCTTCAGATGAAGATGAAGACAAGAGTCTTGGTGTTCAAGTGAAGATGAAGGTCCTGGTATTCAGATGAAGATGAGAGTGCTGGTGTTCACTTGATGATAAGGATCTTGGTCTTCAGATGAAGATGAACAGGAAGACGAGAGTCCTGGTGTTCAGGTGAAGATGAAGACGAGAGTCCTGGTCTTCAGATGAAGACAAGAGTCCTGGTCTTCAGATGAAGATGAAGACAAGAGTCTTGGTGTTCAAGTGAAGATGAAGACGAGAGTCCTGGTCTTCAGATCAAGACAAGAGTCCTGGTCTTCAGATGAAGATGAAGATGAAGGCAAGAGTCTTGGTGTTCAAGTGAAGATGAAGGTCCTGGTATTCAGATGAAGATGAGAGTGCTGGTGTTCACTCTATGATAAGGATCTTGGTCTTCAGATGAAGATGAACAGGAAGACGAGAGTCCTGGTGTTCAGGTGAAGATGAAGACGAGAGTCCTGGTCTTCAGATGAAGACAAGAGTCCTGGTCTTCAGATGAAGATGAAGACAAGAGTCTTGGTGTTCAAGTGAAGATGAAGGTCCTGGTATTCAGATGAAGATGAGAGTCCTGGTCTTCACTTGATGATAAGGATCCTGGTCTTCAGATGAAGATGAGCAGGAAGACGAGAGTCCTGGTGTTGAAGTGAAGATGAAGGTCCTGGTATTCAGATGAAGATGAGAGTCCTGGTTTTCACTTGATGATAAGGATCCTGGTCTTCAGATGAAGATGAACAGGAAGACAAGAGTCCTGGTGTTCAGGTGAAGATGAAGACGAGAGTCCTGGTCTTCAGATGAAGACAAGAGTCCTGGTCTTCAGATGAAGATGAAGATGAAGGCAAGAGTCTTGGTGTTCAAGTGAAGATGAAGGTCCTGGTATTCAGATGAAGATGAGAGTCCTGGTCTTCACTTGATGATAAGGATCCTGGTCTTCAGATGAAGATGAACAGGAAGACGAGAGTCTTGGTGTTCAAGTGAAGATGAAGGTCCTGGTAATCAGATGAAGATGAGAGTCCTGGTCTTCAGTTGATGATAAGGATCCTGGTCTTCAGATGAAGATGAACAGGAAGACGAGAGTCCTGGTCTTCAGATGAAAACAAGAGTCTTGGTGTTCAAGTGAAGATGAAGGTCCTGGTATTCAGATGAAGATGAGAGTGCTGGTGTTCACTTGATGATCAGGATATCTTGGTCTTCAGATGAAGATGAACAGGAAGACGAGAGTCCTGGTGTTCAGGTGAAGATGAAGACGAGAGTCCTGGTCTTCAGATGAAGACAAGAGTCCTGGTCTTCAGATGAAGATGAAGACAAGAGTCTTGGTGTTCAAGTGAAGATGAAGGTCCTGGTATTCAGATGAAGATGAGAGTCCTGGTCTTCACTTGATGATAAGGATCCTGGTCTTCAGATGAAGATGAACAGGAAGACGAGAGTCTTGGTGTTCAAGCGAAGATGAAGGTCCTGGTAATCAGATGAAGATGAGAGTCCTGGTCTTCAGTTGATGATAGGGATCCTGGTCTTCAGATGAAGATGAACAAGAAGACGAGAGTCCTGGTCTTCAGATGAAGACAAGAGTCCTGGTCTTCAGATGAAGATGAAGACAAGAGTCTTGGTGTTCAAGTGAAGATGAAGGTCCTGGTATTCAGATGAAGATGAGAGTGCTGGTGTTCACTTGATGATAAGGATCTTGGTCTTCAGATGAAGATGAACAGGAAGACGAGAGTCCTGGTGTTCAGGTGAAGATGAAGACGAGAGTCCTGGTCTTCAGATGAAGACAAGAGTCCTGGTCTTCAGATGAAGATGAAGATGAAGGCAAGAGTCTTGGTGTTCAAGTGAAGATGAAGGTCCTGGTATTCAGATGAAGATGAGAGTCCTGGTCTTCACTTGATGATAAGGATCCTGGTCTTCAGATGAAGATGAACAGGAAGACGAGAGTCTTGGTGTTCAAGTGAAGATGAAGGTCCTGGTAATCAGATGAAGATGAGAGTCCTGGTCTTCAGTTGATGATAAGGATCCTGGTCTTCAGATGAAGATGAACAGGAAGACGAGAGTCCTGGTCTTCAGATGAAGACAAGAGTCCTGGTCTTCAGATGAAGATGAAGACAAGAGTCTTGGTGTTCAAGTGAAGATGAAGGTCCTGGTATTCAGATGAAGATGAGAGTCCTGGTCTTCACTTGATGATAAGGATCCTGGTCTTCAGATGAAGATGAACAGGAAGACGAGAGTCCTGGTGTTCAGGTGAAGATGAAGACGAGAGTCCTGGTCTTCAGATGAAGACAAGAGTCCTGGTCTTCAGATGAAGACAAGAGTCCTGGTCTTAAGATGAAGATGAAGACAAGAGTCTTGGTGTTCAAGTGAAGATGAAGGTCCTGGTATTCAGATGAAGATGAGAGTCCTGGTCTTCACTTGATGATAAGGATCCTGGTCTTCAGATGAAGATGAACAGGAAGACGAGAGTCCTGGTGTTCAGGTGAAGATGAAGACGAGAGTCCTGGTCTTCAGATCAAGACAAGAGTCCTGGTCTTCAGATGAAGATGAAGTTGAAGGCAAGAGTCTTGGTGTTCAAGTGAAGATGAAGGTCCTGGTATTCAGATGAAGATGAGAGTCCTGGTCTTCACTTGATGATAAGGATCCTGGTCTTCAGATGAAGATGAACAGGAAGACGAGAGTCTTGGTGTTCAAGTGAAGATGAAGGTCCTGGTAATCAGATGAAGATGAGAGTCCTGGTCTTCAGTAGATGATAGGGATCCTGGTCTTCAGATGAAGATGAACAGGAAGACGAGAGTCCTGGTCTTCAGATGAAGACAAGAGTCCTGGTCTTCAGATGAAGATGAAGACAAGAGTCTTGGTGTTCAAGTGAAGATGAAGGTCCTGGTATTCAGATGAAGATGAGAGTGCTGGTGTTCACTTGATGATAAGGATCTTGGTCTTCAGATGAAGATGAACAGGAAGACGAGAGTCCTGATGTTTAGGTGAAGATGAAGACGAGAGTCCTGGTCTTCAGATGAAGACAAGAGTCCTGGTCTTCAGATGAAGATGAAGACAAGAGTCTTGGTGTTCAAGTGAAGATGAAGGTCCTGGTATTCAGATGAAGATGAGAGTCCTGGTCTTCACTTGATGATAAGGATCCTGGTCTTCAGATGAAGATGAACAGGAAGACGAGAGTCTTGGTGTTCAAGTGAAGATGAAGGTCCTGGTATTCAGATGAAGATGAGAGTCCTGGTCTTCAGATCAAGACAAGAGTCCTGGTCTTCAGATGAAGATGAAGGCAAGAGTCTTGGTGTTCAAGTGAAGATGAAGGTCTGGTATTCAGATGAAGATGAACAGGAAGACGAGAGTCTTGGTGTTCAAGTGAAGATGAAGGTCCTGGTATTCAGATGAAGATGAGAGTCCTGGTCTTCACTTGATGATAAGGATCCTGGTCTTCAGATGAAGATGAACAGGAAGACAAGAGTCCTGGTGTTCAGGTGAAGATGAAGACGAGAGTCCTGGTCTTCAGATGAAGATGAAGACAAGAGTCTTGGTGTTCAAGTGAAGATGAAGGTCCTGGTATTCAGATGAAGATGAGAGTCCTGGTCTTCACTTGATGATAAGGATCCTGGTCTTCAGATGAAGATGAACAGGAAGACGAGAGTCCTTGTGTTCAGGATGAAGGTCCTGGTATTCAGATGAAGATGAGAGTCCTGGTCTTCAGATCAAGACAAGAGTCCTGGTCTTCAGATGAAGATGAAGGCAAGAGTCTTGGTGTTCAAGTGAAGATGAAGGTCCTGGTATTCAGATGAAGATGAGAGTCCTGGTCTTCACTTGATGATAAGGATCCTGGTCTTCAGATGAAGATGAACAGGAAGACGAGAGTCTTGGTGTTCAAGCGAAGATGAAGGTCCTGGTAATCAGATGAAGATGAGAGTCCTGGTCTTCAGTTGATGATAGGGATCCTGGTCTTCAGATGAAGATGAACAGGAAGACAAGAGTCCTGGTGTTCAGGTGAAGATGAAGACGAGAGTCCTGGTCTTCAGATGAAGACAAGAGTCCTGGTCTTCAGATGAAGATGAAGATGAAGGCAAGAGTCTTGGTGTTCAAGTGAAGATGAAGGTCCTGGTATTCAGATGAAGATGAGAGTCCTGGTCTTCACTTGATGATAAGGATCCTGGTCTTCAGATGAAGATGAACAGGAAGACGAGAGTCTTGGTGTTCGAGTGAAGATGAAGGTCCTGGTAATCAGATGAAGATGAGAGTCCTGGTCTTCAGTTGATGATAAGGATCCTGGTCTTCAGATGAAGATGAACAGGAAGACGAGAGTCCTGGTCTTCAGATGAAGATGAAGACAAGAGTCTTGGTGTTCAAGTGAAGATGAAGGTCCTGGTATTCAGATGAAGATGAGAGTCCTGGTCTTCACTTGATGATAAGGATCCTGGTCTTCAGATGAAGATGAACAGGAAGACGAGAGTCCTGGTGTTCAGGTGAAGATGAAGACGAGAGTCCTGGTCTTCAGATCAAGACAAGAGTCCTGGTCTTCAGATGAAGATGAAGATGAAGGCAAGAGTCTTGGTGTTCAAGTGAAGATGAAGGTCCTGGTATTCAGATGAAGATGAGAGTCCTGGTCTTCACTTGATGATAAGGATCCTGGTCTTCAGATGAAGATGAACAGGAAGACGAGAGTCTTGGTGTTCAAGTGAAGATGAAGGTCCTGGTAATCAGATGAAGATGAGAGTCCTGGTCTTCAGTTGATGATAGGGATCCTGGTCTTCAGATGAAGATGAACAGGAAGACGAGAGTCCTGGTCTTCAGATGAAGACAAGAGTCCTGGTCTTCAGATGAAGATGAAGACAAGAGTCTTGGTGTTCAAGTGAAGATGAAGGTCCTGGTATTCAGATGAAGATGAGAGTGCTGGTGTTCACTTGATGATAAGGATCTTGGTCTTCAGATGAAGATGAACAGGAAGACGAGAGTCCTGGTGTTCAGGTGAAGATGAAGACGAGAGTCCTGGTCTTCAGATGAAGACAAGAGTCCTGGTCTTCAGATGAAGATGAAGACAAGAGTCTTGGTGTTCAAGTGAAGATGAAGGTCCTGGTATTCAGATGAAGATGAGAGTCCTGGTCTTCACTTGATGATAAAGATCCTGGTCTTCAGATGAAGATGAACAGGAAGACGAGAGTCCTGGTGTTCAGGTGAAGATGAAGACGAGAGTCCTGGTCTTCAGATGAAGACGAGAGTCCTGGTCTTCAGATGAAGACAAGAGTCCTGGTCTTAAGATGAAGATGAAGACAAGAGTCTTGGTGTTCAAGTGAAGATGAAGGTCCTGGTATTCAGATGAAGATGAGAGTCCTGGTCTTCACTTGATGATAAGGATCCTGGTCTTCAGATGAAGATGAACAGGAAGACGAGAGTCCTGGTGTTCAGGTGAAGATGAAGACGAGAGTCCTGGTCTTCAGATCAAGACAAGAGTCCTGGTCTTCAGATGAAGATGAAGTTGAAGGCAAGAGTCTTGGTGTTCAAGTGAAGATGAAGGTCCTGGTATTCAGATGAAGATGAGAGTCCTGGTCTTCACTTGATGATAAGGATCCTGGTCTTCAGATGAAGATGAACAGGAAGACGAGAGTCTTGGTGTTCAAGTGAAGATGAAGGTCCTGGTAATCAGATGAAGATGAGAGTCCTGGTCTTCAGTTGATGATAGGGATCCTGGTCTTCAGATGAAGATGAACAGGAAGACGAGAGTCCTGGTCTTCAGATGAAGATGAAGACAAGAGTCTTGGTGTTCAAGTGAAGATGAAGGTCCTGGTATTCAGATGAAGATGAGAGTGCTGGTGTTCACTTGATGATAAGGATCTTGGTCTTCAGATGAAGATGAACAGGAAGACGAGAGTCCTGGTGTTCAGGTGAAGATGAAGACGAGAGTCCTGGTCTTCAGATGAAGACAAGAGTCCTGGTCTTCAGATGAAGATGAAGACAAGAGTCTTGGTGTTCAAGTGAAGATGAAGGTCCTGGTATTCAGATGAAGATGAGAGTCCTGGTCTTCACTTGATGATAAAGATCCTGGTCTTCAGATGAAGATGAACAGGAAGACGAGAGTCCTGGTGTTCAGGTGAAGATGAAGACGAGAGTCCTGGTCTTCAGATGAAGACAAGAGTCCTGGTCTTCAGATGAAGACAAGAGTCCTGGTCTTCAGATGAAGATGAAGACAAGAGTCTTGGTGTTCAAGTGAAGATGAAGGTCCTGGTATTCAGATGAAGATGAGAGTCCTGGTCTTCACTTGATGATGAGGATCCTGGTCTTCAGATGAAGATGAACAGGAAGACGAGAGTCCTGGTGTTCAGGTGAAGATGAAGACGAGAGTCCTGGTCTTCAGATCAAGACAAGAGTCCTGGTCTTCAGATGAAGATGAAGGCAAGAGTCTTGGTGTTCAAGTGAAGATGAAGGTCCTAGTATTCAGATGAAGATGAGAGTCCTGGTCTTCACTTGATGATAAGGATCCTGGTCTTCAGATGAAGATGAACAGGAAGACGAGAGTCTTGGTGTTCAAGTGAAGATGAAGGTCCTGGTAATCAGATGAAGATGAGAGTCCTGGTCTTCAGTTGATGATAAGGATCCTGGTCTTCAGATGAAGATGAACAGGAAGACGAGAGTCCTGGTCTTCAGATGAAAACAAGAGTCTTGGTGTTCAAGTGAAGATGAAGGTCCTGGTATTCAGATGAAGATGAGAGTGCTGGTGTTCACTTGATGATCAGGATATCTTGGTCTTCAGATGAAGATGAACAGGAAGACGAGAGTCCTGGTGTTCAGGTGAAGATGAAGACGAGAGTCCTGGTCTTCAGATGAAGACAAGAGTCCTGGTCTTCAGATGAAGATGAAGACAAGAGTCTTGGTGTTCAAGTGAAGATGAAGGTCCTGGTATTCAGATGAAGATGAGAGTCCTGGTCTTCACTTGATGATAAGGATCCTGGTCTTCAGATGAAGATGAACAGGAAGACGAGAGTCTTGGTGTTCAAGCGAAGATGAAGGTCCTGGTAATCAGATGAAGATGAGAGTCCTGGTCTTCAGTTGATGATAGGGATCCTGGTCTTCAGATGAAGATGAACAAGAAGACGAGAGTCCTGGTCTTCAGATGAAGACAAGAGTCCTGGTCTTCAGATGAAGATGAAGACAAGAGTCTTGGTGTTCAAGTGAAGATGAAGGTCCTGGTATTCAGATGAAGATGAGAGTGCTGGTGTTCACTTGATGATAAGGATCTTGGTCTTCAGATGAAGATGAACAGGAAGACGAGAGTCCTGGTGTTCAGGTGAAGATGAAGACGAGAGTCCTGGTCTTCAGATGAAGACAAGAGTCCTGGTCTTCAGATGAAGATGAAGACAAGAGTCTTGGTGTTCAAGTGAAGATGAAGGTCCTGGTATTCAGATGAAGATGAGAGTCCTGGTCTTCACTTGATGATAAAGATCCTGGTCTTCAGATGAAGATGAACAGGAAGACGAGAGTCCTGGTGTTCAGGTGAAAATGAAGACGAGAGTCCTGGTCTTCAGATGAAGACAAGAGTCCTGCTCTTAAGATGAAGATGAAGACAAGAGTCTTGGTGTTCAAGTGAAGATGAAGGTCCTGGTATTCAGATGAAGATGATAGTCCTGGTCTTCACTTGATGATGAGGATCCTGGTCTTCAGATGAAGATGAACAGGAAGACGAGAGTCCTGGTGTTCAGGTGAAGATGAGGACGAGAGTCCTGGTCTTCAGATGAAAACAAGGGTCCTGGTCTTCAGATGAACATGAAGATGAAGACAAGAGTCTTGGTGTTCAAGTGAAGATGAAGGTCCTGGTATTCAGATGAGGATGAGAGTCCTGGTCTTCACTTGATGATAAGGATCCTGGTCTTCAGATGAAGATGAACAGGAAGACGAGAGTCTTGGTGTTCAAGTGAAGATGAAGGTCCTGGTATTCAGATGAAGATGAGAGTCCTGGTCTTCAGATCAAGACAAGAGTCCTGGTCTTCAGATGAAGATGAAGGCAAGAGTCTTGGTGTTCAAGTGAAGATGAAGGTCCTGGTATTCAGATGAAGATGAGAGTCCTGGTCTTCACTTGATGATAAGGATCCTGGTCTTCAGATGAAGATGAACAGGAAGACGAGAGTCTTGGTGTTCAAGTGAAGATGAAGGTCCTGGTAATCAGATGAAGATGAGAGTCCTGGTCTTCAGTTGATGATAAGGATCCTGGTCTTCAGATGAAGATGAACAGGAAGACGAGAGTCCTGGTCTTCAGATGAAGACAAGAGTCCTGGTCTTCAGATGAAGATGAAGACAAGAGTCTTGGTGTTCAAGTGAAGATGAAGGTCCTGGTATTCAGATGAAGATGAGAGTGCTGGTGTTCACTTGATGATAAGGATATCTTGGTCTTCAGATGAAGATGAACAGGAAGACGAGAGTCCTGGTGTTCAGGTGAAGATGAAGACGAGAGTCCTGGTCTTCAGATGAAGACAAGAGTCCTGGTCTTCAGATGAAGATGAAGACAAGAGTCTTGGTGCTCAAGTGAAGATGAAGGTCCTGGTATTCAGATGAAGATGAGAGTCCTGGTCTTCACTTGATGATAAGGATCCTGGTCTTCAGATGAAGATGAACAGGAAGACGAGAGTCCTGGTGTTCAGGTGAAGATGAAGACGAGAGTCCTGGTCTTCAGATGAAGACAAGAGTCTTGGTGTTCAAGTGAAGATGAAGGTCCTGGTATTCAGATGAAGATGAGAGTCCTAGTCTTCACTTGATGATGAGGATCCTGGTCTTCACATGAAGATGAACAGAAAGACGAGAGTCCTGGTGTTCAGCTGAAGAAGAAGACGAGAGTCCTGGTCTTCAGATGAAGAAAAGAGTCCTGGTCTTAAGATGAAGATGAAGACAAGAGTCTTGGTGTTCAAGTGAAGATGAAGGTCCTGGTATTCAGATGAAGATGAGAGTCCTGGTCTTCACTTGATGATAAGGATCCTGGTCTTCAGATGAAGATGAGCAGGAAGACGAGAGTCCTGGTGTTCAAGTGAAGATGAAGGTCCTGGTATTCAGATGAAGATGAGAGTCCTGGTCTTCACTTGATGATAAGGATCCTGGTCTTCAGATGAAGATGAAGACGAGAGTCCTGGTCTTCAGATGAAGACAAGAGTCCTGGTCTTCAGATGAAGATGAAGGCAAGAGTCTTGGTGTTCAAGTGAAGATGAAGGTCCTGGTATTCAGATGAAGATGAGAGTCCTGGTCTTCACTTGATGATAAGGATCCTGGTCTTCAGATGAAGATGAACAGGAAGACGAGAGTCTTGGTGTTCAAGTGAAGATGAAGGTCCTGGAAATCAGATGAAGATGAGAGTCCTGGTCTTCAGTTGATGATAAGGATCCTGGTCTTCAGATGAAGATGAACAGGAAGACGAGAGTCCTGGTCTTCAGATGAAGATGAAGACAAGAGTCTTGGTGTTCAAGTGAAGATGAAGGTCCTGGTATTCAGATGAAGATGAGAGTCCTGGTCTTCACTTGATGATAAGGATCCTGGTCTTCAGATGAAGATGAACAGGAAGACGAGAGTCCTGGTGTTCAGGTGAAGATGAAGACGAGAGTCCTGGTCTTCAGATCAAGACAAGAGTCCTGGTCTTCAGATGAAGATGAAGATGAAGGCAAGAGTCTTGGTGTTCAAGTGAAGATGAAGGTCCTGGTATTCAGATGAAGATGAGAGTCCTGGTCTTCACTTGATGATAAGGATCCTGGTCTTCAGATGAAGATGAACAGGAAGACGAGAGTCTTGGTGTTCAAGCGAAGATGAAGGTCCTGGTAATCAGATGAAGATGAGAGTCCTGGTCTTCAGTTGATGATAGGGATCCTGGTCTTCAGATGAAGATGAACAGGAAGACAAGAGTCCTGGTGTTCAGGTGAAGATGAAGACGAGAGTCCTGGTCTTCAGATGAAGACAAGAGTCCTGGTCTTCAGATGAAGATGAAGATGAAGGCAAGAGTCTTGGTGTTCAAGTGAAGATGAAGGTCCTGGTATTCAGATGAAGATGAGAGTCCTGGTCTTCACTTGATGATAAGGATCCTGGTCTTCAGATGATGATGAACAGGAAGACGAGAGTCTTGGTGTTCAAGTGAAGATGAAGGTCCTGGTAATCAGATGAAGATGAGAGTCCTGGTCTTCAGTTGATGATAGGGATCCTGGTCTTCAGATGAAGATGAACAGGAAGACGAGAGTCCTGGTCTTCAGATGAAGACAAGAGTCCTGGTCTTCAGATGAAGATGAAGACAAGAGTCTTGGTGTTCAAGTGAAGATGAAGGTCCTGGTACTCAGATGAAGATGAGAGTGCTGGTGTTCACTTGATGATAAGGATCTTGGTCTTCAGATGAAGATGAACAGGAAGACGAGAGTCCTGGTGTTCAGGTGAAGATGAAGACGAGAGTCCTGGTCTTCAGATGAAGACAAGAGTCCTGGTCTTCAGATGAAGATGAAGACAAGAGTCTTGGTGTTCAAGTGACGATGAAGGTCCTGGTATTCAGATGAAGATGAGAGTCCTGGTCTTCACTTGATGATAAAGATCCTGGTCTTCAGATGAAGATGAACAGGAAGACGAGAGTCCTGGTGTTCAGGTGAAGATGAAGGTCCTGGTATTCAGATGAAGATGAGAGTCCTGGTCTTCACTTGATGATAAGGATCCCGGTCTTCAGATGAAGATGAAAAGGAAGACGAGAGTCTTGGTGTTCAAGTGAAGATGAAGGTCCTGGAAATCAGATGAAGATGAGAGTCCTGGTCTTCAGTTGATGATAAGGATCCTGGTCTTCAGATGAAGATGAACAGGAAGACGAGAGTCCTGGTCTTCAGATGAAGATGAAGACAAGAGTCTTGGTGTTCAAGTGAAGATGAAGGTCCTGGTATTCAGATGAAGATGAGAGTCCTGGTCTTCACTTGATGATAAGGATCCTGGTCTTCAGATGAAGATGAACAGGAAGACGGATGTCCTGGTGTTCAGGTGAAGATGAAGACGAGAGTCCTGGTCTTCAGATCAAGACAAGAGTCCTGGTCTTCAGATGAAGATGAAGATGAAGGCAAGAGTCTTGGTGTTCAAGTGAAGATGAAGGTCCTGGTATTCAGATGAAGAAGAGAGTCCTGGTCTTCACTTGATGATAAGGATCCTGGTCTTCAGATGATGATGAACAGGAAGACGAGAGTCTTGGTGTTCAAGTGAAGATGAAGGTCCTGGTAATCAGATGAAGATGAGAGTCCTGGTCTTCAGTTGATGATAAGGATCCTGGTCTTCAGATGAAGATGAACAGGAAGACGAGAGTCCTGGTCTTCAGATGAAGATGAAGACAAGAGTCTTGGTGTTCAAGTGAAGATGAAGGTCCTGGTATTCAGATGAAGATGAGAGTCCTGGTCTTCACTTGATGATAAGGATCCTGGTCTTCAGATGAAGATGAACAGGAAGACGAGAGTCCTGGTGTTCAGGTGAAGATGAAGACGAGAGTCCTGGTCTTCAGATCAAGACAAGAGTCCTGGTCTTCAGATGAAGATGAAGGCAAGAGTCTTGGTGTTCAAGTGAAGATGAAGGTCCTGGTAATCAGATGAAGATGAGAGTCCTGGTCTTCAGTTGATGATAGGGATCCTGGTCTTCAGATGAAGATGAACAGGAAGACGAGAGTCCTGGTCTTCAGATGAAGACAAGAGTCCTGGTCTTCAGATGAAGATGAAGACAAGAGTCTTGGTGTTCAAGTGAAGATGAAGGTCCTGGTACTCAGATGAAGATGAGAGTGCTGGTGTTCACTTGATGATAAGGATCTTGGTCTTCAGATGAAGATGAACAGGAAGACGAGAGTCCTGGTGTTCAGGTGAAGATGAAGACGAGAGTCCTGGTCTTCAGATGAAGACAAGAGTCCTGGTCTTCAGATGAAGATGAAGACAAGAGTCTTGGTGTTCAAGTGACGATGAAGGTCCTGGTATTCAGATGAAGATGAGAGTCCTGGTCTTCACTTGATGATAAAGATCCTGGTCTTCAGATGAAGATGAACAGGAAGACGAGAGTCCTGGTGTTCAGGTGAAGATGAAGACGAGAGTCCTGGTCTTCAGATGAAGACAAGAGTCCTGGTCTTCAGATGAAGACAAGAGTCCTGGTCTTAAGATGAAGATGAAGACAAGAGTCTTGGTGTTCAAGTGAAGATGAAGGTCCTGGTATTCAGATGAAGATGAGAGTCCTGGTCTTCACTTGATGATAAGGATCCTGGTCTTCAGATGAAGATGAACAGGAAGACGAGAGTCCTGGTGTTCAGGTGAAGATGAAGACGAGAGTCCTGGTCTTCAGATC
This sequence comes from Amphiprion ocellaris, assembly GCF_022539595.1. Taxonomy (NCBI): domain Eukaryota; kingdom Metazoa; phylum Chordata; class Actinopteri; family Pomacentridae; genus Amphiprion; species Amphiprion ocellaris. The sequence goes on from NC_072768.1 coordinate 31,554,775, forward strand.
AAGACAAGAGTCCTGGTCTTCAGATGAAGATGAAGTTGAAGGCAAGAGTCTTGGTGTTCAAGTGAAGATGAAGGTCCTGGTATTCAGATGAAGATGAGAGTCCTGGTCTTCACTTGATGATAAGGATCCTGGTCTTCAGATGAAGATGAACAGGAAGACGAGAGTCTTGGTGTTCAAGTGAAGATGAAGGTCCTGGTAATCAGATGAAGATGAGAGTCCTGGTCTTCAGTAGATGATAGGGATCCTGGTCTTCAGATGAAGATGAACAGGAAGACGAGAGTCCTGGTCTTCAGATGAAGACAAGAGTCCTGGTCTTCAGATGAAGATGAAGACAAGAGTCTTGGTGTTCAAGTGAAGATGAAGGTCCTGGTATTCAGATGAAGATGAGAGTGCTGGTGTTCACTTGATGATAAGGATCTTGGTCTTCAGATGAAGATGAACAGGAAGACGAGAGTCCTGATGTTTAGGTGAAGATGAAGACGAGAGTCCTGGTCTTCAGATGAAGACAAGAGTCCTGGTCTTCAGATGAAGATGAAGACAAGAGTCTTGGTGTTCAAGTGAAGATGAAGGTCCTGGTATTCAGATGAAGATGAGAGTCCTGGTCTTCACTTGATGATGAGGATCCTGGTCTTCAGATGAAGATGAACAGGAAGACGAGAGTCCTGGTGTTCAGGTGAAGATGAAGACGAGAGTCCTGGTCTTCAGATCAAGACAAGAGTCCTGGTCTTCAGATGAAGATGAAGGCAAGAGTCTTGGTGTTCAAGTGAAGATGAAGGTCCTGGTATTCAGATGAAGATGAGAGTCCTGGTCTTCACTTGATGATAAGGATCCTGGTCTTCAGATGAAGATGAACAGGAAGACGAGAGTCTTGGTGTTCAAGTGAAGATGAAGGTCCTGGTAATCAGATGAAGATGAGAGTCCTGGTCTTCAGTTGATGATAAGGATCCTGGTCTTCAGATGAAGATGAACAGGAAGACGAGAGTCCTGGTCTTCAGATGAAAACAAGAGTCTTGGTGTTCAAGTGAAGATGAAGGTCCTGGTATTCAGATGAAGATGAGAGTGCTGGTGTTCACTTGTTGATCAGGATATCTTGGTCTTCAGATGAAGATGAACAGGAAGACGAGAGTCCTGGTGTTCAGGTGAAGATGAAGACGAGAGTCCTGGTCTTCAGATGAAGACAAGAGTCCTGGTCTTCAGATGAAGATGAAGACAAGAGTCTTGGTGCTCAAGTGAAGATGAAGGTCCTGGTATTCAGATGAAGATGAGAGTCCTGGTCTTCACTTGATGATAAGGATCCTGGTCTTCAGATGAAGATGAACAGGAAGACGAGAGTCCTGGTGTTCAGGTGAAGATGAAGACGAGAGTCCTGGTCTTCAGATGAAGACAAGAGTCCTGGTCTTCAGATGAAGATGAAGACAAGAGTCTTGGTGTTCAAGTGAAGATGAAGGTCCTGGTATTCAGATGAAGATGAGAGTCCTGGTCTTCACTTGATGATGAGGATCCTGGTCTTCAGATGAAGATGAACAGGAAGACGAGAGTCCTGGTGTTCAGCTGAAGATGAAGACGAGAGTCCTGGTCTTCAGATGAAGACAAGAGTCCTGGTCTTAAGATGAAGATGAAGACAAGAGTCTTGGTGTTCAAGTGAAGATGAAGGTCCTGGTATTCAGATGAAGATGAGAGTCCTGGTCTTCACTTGATGATAAGGATCCTGGTCTTCAGATGAAGATGAGCAGGAAGACGAGAGTCCTGGTGTTCAAGTGAAGATGAAGGTCCTGGTATTCAGATGAAGATGAGAGTCCTGGTTTTCACTTGATGATAAGGATCCTGGTCTTCAGATGAAGATGAACAGGAAGACAAGAGTCCTGGTGTTGAGGTGAAGATGAAGACGAGAGTCCTGGTCTTCAGATGAAGACAAGAGTCCTGGTCTTCAGATGAAGATGAAGATGAAGGCAAGAGTCTTGGTGTTCAAGTGAAGATGAAGGTCCTGGTATTCAGATGAAGATGAGAGTCCTGGTCTTCACTTGATGATAAGGATCCTGGTCTTCAGATGAAGATGAACAGGAAGACGAGAGTCTTGGTGTTCAAGTGAAGATGAAGGTCCTGGTAATCAGATGAAGATGAGAGTCCTGGTCTTCAGTTGATGATAAGGATCCTGGTCTTCAGATGAAGATGAACAGGAAGAGGAGAGTCCTGGTCTTAAGATCAAGACAAGAGTCCTGGTATTCAGATGAAGATGAAGATGAAGGCAAGAGTCTTGGTGTTCAAGTGAAGATGAAGGTCCTGGTATTCAGATGAAGATGAGAGTCCTGGTCTTCACTTGATGATAAGGATCCTGGTCTTCAGATGAAGATGAACAGGAAGACGAGAGTCTTGGTGTTCAAGCGAAGATGAAGGTCCTGGTAATCAGATGAAGATGAGAGTCCTGGTCTGCAGTTGATGATAGGGATCCTGGTCTTCAGATGAAGATGAACAAGAAGACGAGAGTCCTGGTCTTCAGATGAAGACAAGAGTCCTGGTCTTCAGATGAAGATGAAGACAAGAGTCTTGGTGTTCAAGTGAAGATGAAGGTCCTGGTATTCAGATGAAGATGAGAGTGCTGGTGTTCACTTGATGATAAGGATCTTGGTCTTCAGATGAAGATGAACAGGAAGACGAGAGTCCTGGTGTTCAGGTGAAGATGAAGACGAGAGTCCTGGTCTTCAGATCAAGACAAGAGTCCTGGTCTTCAGATGAAGATGAAGATGAAGGCAAGAGTCTTGGTGTTCAAGTGAAGATGAAGGTCCTGGTATTCAGATGAAGATGAGAGTGCTGGTGTTCACTCTATGATAAGGATCTTGGTCTTCAGATGAAGATGAACAGGAAGACGAGAGTCCTGGTGTTCAGGTGAAGATGAAGACGAGAGTCCTGGTCTTCAGATGAAGACAAGAGTCCTGGTCTTCAGATGAAGATGAAGACAAGAGTCTTGGTGTTCAAGTGAAGATGAAGGTCCTGGTATTCAGATGAAGATGAGAGTCCTGGTCTTCACTTGATGATAAGGATCCTGGTCTTCAGATGAACAGGAAGACGAGAGTCTTGGTGTTCAAGTGAAGATGAAGGTCCTGGTAATCAGATGAAGATGAGAGTCCTGGTCTTCAGATGAAGACAAGAGTCCTGGTCTTCAGATGAAGATGAAGACAAGAGTCTTGGTGTTCAAGTGAAGATGAAGGTCCTGGTATTCAGATGAAGATGAGAGTGCTGGTGTTCACTCTATGATAAGGATCTTGGTCTTCAGATGAAGATGAACAGGAAGACGAGAGTCCTGGTGTTCAGGTGAAGATGAAGACGAGAGTCCTGGTCTTCAGATGAAGACAAGAGTCCTGGTCTTCAGATGAAGATGAAGACAAGAGTCTTGGTGTTCAAGTGAAGATGAAGGTCCTGGTATTCAGATGAAGATGAGAGTCCTGGTCTTCACTTGATGATAAGGATCCTGGTCTTCAGATGAAGATGAACAGGAAGACGAGAGTCCTGGTGTTCAGGTGAAGATGAAGACGAGAGTCCTGGTCTTCAGATGAAGACAAGAGTCCTGGTCTTCAGATGAAGACAAGAGTCCTGGTCTTCAGATGAAGATGAAGACAAGAGTCTTGGTGTTCAAGTGAAGATGAAGGTCCTGGTATTCAGATGAAGATGAGAGTCCTGGTCTTCACTTGATGATGAGGATCCTGGTCTTCAGATGAAGATGAACAGGAAGACGAGAGTCCTGGTGTTCAGGTGAAGATGAAGACGAGAGTCCTGGTCTTCAGATCAAGACAAGAGTCCTGGTCTTCAGATGAAGATGAAGGCAAGAGTCTTGTTGTTCAAGTGAAGATGAAGGTCCTGGTATTCAGATGAAGATGAGAGTCCTGGTCTTCACTTGATGATAAGGATCCTGGTCTTCAGATGAAGATGAACAGGAAGACGAGAGTCTTGGTGTTCAAGTGAAGATGAAGGTCCTGGTAATCAGATGAAGATGAGAGTCCTGGTCTTCAGTTGATGATAAGGATCCTGGTCTTCAGATGAAGATGAACAGGAAGACGAGAGTCCTGGTCTTCAGATGAAAACAAGAGTCTTGGTGTTCAAGTGAAGATGAAGGTCCTGGTATTCAGATGAAGATGAGAGTGCTGGTGTTCACTTGTTGATCAGGATATCTTGGTCTTCAGATGAAGATGAACAGGAAGACGAGAGTCCTGGTGTTCAGGTGAAGATGAAGACGAGAGTCCTGGTCTTCAGATGAAGACAAGAGTCCTGGTCTTCAGATGAAGATGAAGACAAGAGTCTTGGTGCTCAAGTGAAGATGAAGGTCCTGGTATTCAGATGAAGATGAGAGTCCTGGTCTTCACTTGATGATAAGGATCCTGGTCTTCAGATGAAGATGAACAGGAAGACGAGAGTCCTGGTGTTCAGGTGAAGATGAAGACGAGAGTCCTGGTCTTCAGATGAAGACAAGAGTCCTGGTCTTCAGATGAAGATGAAGACAAGAGTCTTGGTGTTCAAGTGAAGATGAAGGTCCTGGTATTCAGATGAAGATGAGAGTCCTGGTCTTCACTTGATGATGAGGATCCTGGTCTTCAGATGAAGATGAACAGGAAGACGAGAGTCCTGGTGTTCAGCTGAAGATGAAGACGAGAGTCCTGGTCTTCAGATGAAGACAAGAGTCCTGGTCTTAAGATGAAGATGAAGACAAGAGTCTTGGTGTTCAAGTGAAGATGAAGGTCCTGGTATTCAGATGAAGATGAGAGTCCTGGTCTTCACTTGATGATAAGGATCCTGGTCTTCAGATGAAGATGAGCAGGAAGACGAGAGTCCTGGTGTTCAAGTGAAGATGAAGGTCCTGGTATTCAGATGAAGATGAGAGTCCTGGTTTTCACTTGATGATAAGGATCCTGGTCTTCAGATGAAGATGAACAGGAAGACAAGAGTCCTGGTGTTCAGGTGAAGATGAAGACGAGAGTCCTGGTCTTCAGATGAAGACAAGAGTCCTGGTCTTCAGATGAAGATGAAGATGAAGGCAAGAGTCTTGGTGTTCAAGTGAAGATGAAGGTCCTGGTATTCAGATGAAGATGAGAGTCCTGGTCTTCACTTGATGATAAGGATCCTGGTCTTCAGATGAAGATGAACAGGAAGACGAGAGTCTTGGTGTTCAAGTGAAGATGAAGGTCCTGGTAATCAGATGAAGATGAGAGTCCTGGTCTTCAGTTGATGATAAGGATCCTGGTCTTCAGATGAAGATGAACAGGAAGACGAGAGTCCTGGTCTTAAGATCAAGACAAGAGTCCTGGTATTCAGATGAAGATGAGAGTCCTGGTCTTCACTTGATGATAAGGATCCTGGTCTTCAGATGAAGATGAACAGGAAGACGAGAGTCTTGGTGTTCAAGCGAAGATGAAGGTCCTGGTAATCAGATGAAGATGAGAGTCCTGGTCTTCAGTTGATGATAGGGATCCTGGTCTTCAGATGAAGATGAACAAGAAGACGAGAGTCCTGGTCTTCAGATGAAGACAAGAGTCCTGGTCTTCAGATGAAGATGAAGACAAGAGTCTTGGTGTTCAAGTGAAGATGAAGGTCCTGGTATTCAGATGAAGATGAGAGTGCTGGTGTTCACTTGATGATAAGGATCTTGGTCTTCAGATGAAGATGAACAGGAAGACGAGAGTCCTGGTGTTCAGGTGAAGATGAAGACGAGAGTCCTGGTCTTCAGATCAAGACAAGAGTCCTGGTCTTCAGATGAAGATGAAGATGAAGGCAAGAGTCTTGGTGTTCAAGTGAAGATGAAGGTCCTGGTATTCAGATGAAGATGAGAGTGCTGGTGTTCACTCTATGATAAGGATCTTGGTCTTCAGATGAAGATGAACAGGAAGACGAGAGTCCTGGTGTTCAGGTGAAGATGAAGACGAGAGTCCTGGTCTTCAGATGAAGACAAGAGTCCTGGTCTTCAGATGAAGATGAAGACAAGAGTCTTGGTGTTCAAGTGAAGATGAAGGTCCTGGTATTCAGATGAAGATGAGAGTCCTGGTCTTCACTTGATGATAAGGATCCTGGTCTTCAGATGAAGATGAACAGGAAGACGAGAGTCTTGGTGTTCAAGTGAAGATGAAGGTCCTGGTAATCAGATGAAGATGAGAGTCCTGGTCTTCAGTTGATGATAAGGATCCTGGTCTTCAGATGAAGATGAACAGAAAGACGAGAGTCCTGGTCTTCAGATGAAGACAAGAGTCCTGGTCTTCAGATGAAGATGAAGACAAGAGTCTTGGTGTTCAAGTGAAGATGAAGGTCCTGGTATTCAGATGAAGATGAGAGTCCTGGTCTTCACTTGATGATAAGGATCCTGGTCTTCAGATGAAGATGAACAGGAAGACAAGAGTCCTGGTGTTCAGGTGAAGATGAAGACGAGAGTCCTGGTCTTCAGATGAAGACAAGAGTCCTGGTCTTCAGATGAAGATGAAGACAAGAGTCTTGGTGTTCAAGTGAAGATGAAGGTCCTGGTATTCAGATGAAGATGAGAGTGCTGGTGTTCACTTGATGATAAGGATCTTGGTCTTCAGATGAAGATGAACAGGAAGACGAGAGTCCTGGTGTTCAGGTGAAGATGAAGACGAGAGTCCTGGTCTTCAGATGAAGACAAGAGTCCTGGTCTTCAGATGAAGATGAAGATGAAGACAAGAGTCTTGGTGTTCAAGTGAAGATGAAGGTCCTGGTATTCAGATGAGGATGAGAGTCCTGGTCTTCACTTGATGATAAGGATCCTGGTCTTCAGATGAAGATGAACAGGAAGACGAGAGTCTTGGTGTTCAAGTGAAGATGAAGGTCCTGGTATTCAGATGAAGATGAGAGTCCTGGTCTTCAGATCAAGACAAGAGTCCTGGTCTTCAGATGAAGATGAAGGCAAGAGTCTTGGTGTTCAAGTGAAGATGAAGGTCCTGGTATTCAGATGAAGATGAACAGGAAGACGAGAGTCTTGGTGTTCAAGTGAAGATGAAGGTCCTGGTATTCAGATGAAGATGAGAGTCCTGGTCTTCACTTGATGATAAGGATCCTGGTCTTCAGATGAAGATGAACAGGAAGACAAGAGTCCTGGTGTTCAGGTGAAGATGAAGACGAGAGTCCTGGTCTTCAGATGAAGACAAGAGTCCTGGTCTTCAGATGAAGATGAAGATGAAGGCAAGAGTCTTGGTGTTCAAGTGAAGATGAAGGTCCTGGTATTCAGATGAAGATGAGAGTCCTGGTCTTCACTTGATGATAAGGATCCTGGTCTTCAGATGAAGATGAACAGGAAGACGAGAGTCTTGGTGTTCAAGTGAAGATGAAGGTCCTGGTAATCAGATGAAGATGAGAGTCCTGGTCTTCAGTTGATGATAAGGATCCTGGTCTTCAGATGAAGATGAAGACAAGAGTCTTGGTGTTCAAGTGAAGATGAAGGTCCTGGTATTCAGATGAAGATGAGAGTCCTGGTCTTCACTTGATGATAAGGATCCTGGTCTTCAGATGAAGATGAACAGGAAGACGAGAGTCTTGGTGTTCAAGTGAAGATGAAGGTCCTGGTAATCAGATGAAGATGAGAGTCCTGGTCTTCAGTTGATGATAAGGATCCTGGTCTTCAGATGAAGATGAACAGAAAGACGAGAGTCCTGGTCTTCAGATGAAGACAAGAGTCCTGGTCTTCAGATGAAGATGAAGACAAGAGTCTTGGTGTTCAAGTGAAGATGAAGGTCCTGGTATTCAGATGAAGATGAGAGTCCTGGTCTTCACTTGATGATAAGGATCCTGGTCTTCAGATGAAGATGAACAGGAAGACAAGAGTCCTGGTGTTCAGGTGAAGATGAAGACGAGAGTCCTGGTCTTCAGATGAAGACAAGAGTCCTGGTCTTCAGATGAAGATGAAGACAAGAGTCTTGGTGTTCAAGTGAAGATGAAGGTCCTGGTATTCAGATGAAGATGAGAGTGCTGGTGTTCACTTGATGATAAGGATCTTGGTCTTCAGATGAAGATGAACAGGAAGACGAGAGTCCTGGTGTTCAGGTGAAGATGAAGACGAGAGTCCTGGTCTTCAGATGAAGACAAGAGTCCTGGTCTTCAGATGAAGATGAAGATGAAGACAAGAGTCTTGGTGTTCAAGTGAAGATGAAGGTCCTGGTATTCAGATGAGGATGAGAGTCCTGGTCTTCACTTGATGATAAGGATCCTGGTCTTCAGATGAAGATGAACAGGAAGACGAGAGTCTTGGTGTTCAAGTGAAGATGAAGGTCCTGGTATTCAGATGAAGATGAGAGTCCTGGTCTTCAGATCAAGACAAGAGTCCTGGTCTTCAGATGAAGATGAAGGCAAGAGTCTTGGTGTTCAAGTGAAGATGAAGGTCCTGGTATTCAGATGAAGATGAACAGGAAGACGAGAGTCTTGGTGTTCAAGTGAAGATGAAGGTCCTGGTATTCAGATGAAGATGAGAGTCCTGGTCTTCACTTGATGATAAGGATCCTGGTCTTCAGATGAAGATGAACAGGAAGACAAGAGTCCTGGTGTTCAGGTGAAGATGAAGACGAGAGTCCTGGTCTTCAGATGAAGACAAGAGTCCTGGTCTTCAGATGAAGATGAAGATGAAGGCAAGAGTCTTGGTGTTCAAGTGAAGATGAAGGTCCTGGTATTCAGATGAAGATGAGAGTCCTGGTCTTCACTTGATGATAAGGATCCTGGTCTTCAGATGAAGATGAACAGGAAGACGAGAGTCTTGGTGTTCAAGCGAAGATGAAGGTCCTGGTAATCAGATGAAGATGAGAGTCCTGGTCTTCAGTTGATGATAGGGATCCTGGTCTTCAGATGAAGATGAACAGGAAGACAAGAGTCCTGGTGTTCAGGTGAAGATGAAGACGAGAGTCCTGGTCTTCAGATGAAGACAAGAGTCCTGGTCTTCAGATGAAGATGAAGATGAAGGCAAGAGTCTTGGTGTTCAAGTGAAGATGAAGGTCCTGGTATTCAGATGAAGATGAGAGTCCTGGTCTTCACTTGATGATAAGGATCCTGGTCTTCAGATGATGATGAACAGGAAGACGAGAGTCTTGGTGTTCAAGTGAAGATGAAGGTCCTGGTAATCAGATGAAGATGAGAGTCCTGGTCTTCAGTTGATGATAGGGATCCTGGTCTTCAGATGAAGATGAACAGGAAGACGAGAGTCCTGGTCTTCAGATGAAGACAAGAGTCCTGGTCTTCAGATGAAGATGAAGACAAGAGTCTTGGTGTTCAAGTGAAGATGAAGGTCCTGGTACTCAGATGAAGATGAGAGTGCTGGTGTTCACTTGATGATAAGGATCTTGGTCTTCAGATGAAGATGAACAGGAAGACGAGAGTCCTGGTGTTCAGGTGAAGATGAAGACGAGAGTCCTGGTCTTCAGATGAAGACAAGAGTCCTGGTCTTCAGATGAAGATGAAGACAAGAGTCTTGGTGTTCAAGTGACGATGAAGGTCCTGGTATTCAGATGAAGATGAGAGTCCTGGTCTTCACTTGATGATAAAGATCCTGGTCTTCAGATGAAGATGAACAGGAAGACGAGAGTCCTGGTGTTCAGGTGAAGATGAAGGTCCTGGTATTCAGATGAAGATGAGAGTCCTGGTCTTCACTTGATGATAAGGATCCCGGTCTTCAGATGAAGATGAAAAGGAAGACGAGAGTCTTGGTGTTCAAGTGAAGATGAAGGTCCTGGAAATCAGATGAAGATGAGAGTCCTGGTCTTCAGTTGATGATAAGGATCCTGGTCTTCAGATGAAGATGAACAGGAAGACGAGAGTCCTGGTCTTCAGATGAAGATGAAGACAAGAGTCTTGGTGTTCAAGTGAAGATGAAGGTCCTGGTATTCAGATGAAGATGAGAGTCCTGGTCTTCACTTGATGATAAGGATCCTGGTCTTCAGATGAAGATGAACAGGAAGACGGATGTCCTGGTGTTCAGGTGAAGATGAAGACGAGAGTCCTGGTCTTCAGATCAAGACAAGAGTCCTGGTCTTCAGATGAAGATGAAGATGAAGGCAAGAGTCTTGGTGTTCAAGTGAAGATGAAGGTCCTGGTATTCAGATGAAGAAGAGAGTCCTGGTCTTCACTTGATGATAAGGATCCTGGTCTTCAGATGATGATGAACAGGAAGACGAGAGTCTTGGTGTTCAAGTGAAGATGAAGGTCCTGGTAATCAGATGAAGATGAGAGTCCTGGTCTTCAGTTGATGATAAGGATCCTGGTCTTCAGATGAAGATGAACAGGAAGACGAGAGTCCTGGTCTTCAGATGAAGATGAAGACAAGAGTCTTGGTGTTCAAGTGAAGATGAAGGTCCTGGTATTCAGATGAAGATGAGAGTCCTGGTCTTCACTTGATGATAAGGATCCTGGTCTTCAGATGAAGATGAACAGGAAGACGAGAGTCCTGGTGTTCAGGTGAAGATGAAGACGAGAGTCCTGGTCTTCAGATCAAGACAAGAGTCCTGGTCTTCAGATGAAGATGAAGATGAAGGCAAGAGTCTTGGTGTTCAAGTGAAGATGAAGGTCCTGGTAATCAGATGAAGATGAGAGTCCTGGTCTTCAGTTGATGATAGGGATCCTGGTCTTCAGATGAAGATGAACAGGAAGACGAGAGTCCTGGTCTTCAGATGAAGACAAGAGTCCTGGTCTTCAGATGAAGATGAAGACAAGAGTCTTGGTGTTCAAGTGAAGATGAAGGTCCTGGTACTCAGATGAAGATGAGAGTGTTGGTGTTCACTTGATGATAAGGATCTTGGTCTTCAGATGAAGATGAACAGGAAGACGAGAGTCCTGGTGTTCAGGTGAAGATGAAGACGAGAGTCCTGGTCTTCAGATGAAGACAAGAGTCCTGGTCTTCAGATGAAGATGAAGACAAGAGTCTTGGTGTTCAAGTGACGATGAAGGTCCTGGTATTCAGATGAAGATGAGAGTCCTGGTCTTCACTTGATGATAAAGATCCTGGTCTTCAGATGAAGATGAACAGGAAGACGAGAGTCCTGGTGTTCAGGTGAAGATGAAGACGAGAGTCCTGGTCTTCAGATGAAGACAAGAGTCCTGGTCTTCAGATGAAGACAAGAGTCCTGGTCTTAAGATGAAGATGAAGACAAGAGTCTTGGTGTTCAAGTGAAGATGAAGGTCCTGGTATTCAGATGAAGATGAGAGTCCTGGTCTTCACTTGATGATAAGGATCCTGGTCTTCAGATGAAGATGAACAGGAAGACGAGAGTCCTGGTGTTCAGGTGAAGATGAAGACGAGAGTCCTGGTCTTCAGATCAAGACAAGAGTCCTGGTCTTCAGATGAAGATGAAGTTGAAGGCAAGAGTCTTGGTGTTCAAGTGAAGATGAAGGTCCTGGTATTCAGATGAAGATGAGAGTCCTGGTCTTCACTTGATGATAAGGATCCTGGTCTTCAGATGAAGATGAACAGGAAGACGAGAGTCTTGGTGTTCAAGTGAAGATGAAGGTCCTGGTAATCAGATGAAGATGAGAGTCCTGGTCTTCAGTAGATGATAGGGATCCTGGTCTTCAGATGAAGATGAACAGGAAGACGAGAGTCCTGGTCTTCAGATGAAGACAAGAGTCCTGGTCTTCAGATGAAGATGAAGACAAGAGTCTTGGTGTTCAAGTGAAGATGAAGGTCCTGGTATTCAGATGAAGATGAGAGTGCTGGTGTTCACTTGATGATAAGGATCTTGGTCTTCAGATGAAGATGAACAGGAAGACGAGAGTCCTGATGTTTAGGTGAAGATGAAGACGAGAGTCCTGGTCTTCAGATGAAGACAAGAGTCCTGGTCTTCAGATGAAGATGAAGACAAGAGTCTTGGTGTTCAAGTGAAGATGAAGGTCCTGGTATTCAGATGAAGATGAGAGTCCTGGTCTTCACTTGATGATGAGGATCCTGGTCTTCAGATGAAGATGAACAGGAAGACGAGAGTCCTGGTGTTCAGGTGAAGATGAAGACGAGAGTCCTGGTCTTCAGATCAAGACAAGAGTCCTGGTCTTCAGATGAAGATGAAGGCAAGAGTCTTGGTGTTCAAGTGAAGATGAAGGTCCTGGTATTCAGATGAAGATGAGAGTCCTGGTCTTCACTTGATGATAAGGATCCTGGTCTTCAGATGAAGATGAACAGGAAGACGAGAGTCTTGGTGTTCAAGTGAAGATGAAGGTCCTGGTAATCAGATGAAGATGAGAGTCCTGGTCTTCAGTTGATGATAAGGATCCTGGTCTTCAGATGAAGATGAACAGGAAGACGAGAGTCCTGGTCTTCAGATGAAAACAAGAGTCTTGGTGTTCAAGTGAAGATGAAGGTCCTGGTAATCAGATGAAGATGAGAGTCCTGGTCTTCAGTTGATGATAAGGATCCTGGTCTTCAGATGAAGATGAACAGAAAGACGAGAGTCCTGGTCTTCAGATGAAGACAAGAGTCCTGGTCTTCAGATGAAGATGAAGACAAGAGTCTTGGTGTTCAAGTGAAGATGAAGGTCCTGGTATTCAGATGAAGATGAGAGTGCTGGTGTTCACTCTATGATAAGGATCTTGGTCTTCAGATGAAGATGAACAGGAAGACGAGAGTCCTGGTGTTCAGGTGAAGATGAAGACGAGAGTCCTGGTCTTCAGATGAAGACAAGAGTCCTGGTCTTCAGATGAAGATGAAGACAAGAGTCTTGGTGTTCAAGTGAAGATGAAGGTCCTGGTATTCAGATGAAGATGAGAGTCCTGGTCTTCACTTGATGATAAGGATCCTGGTCTTCAGATGAAGATGAACAGGAAGACAAGAGTCCTGGTGTTCAGGTGAAGATGAAGACGAGAGTCCTGGTCTTCAGATGAAGACAAGAGTCCTGGTCTTCAGATGAAGATGAAGACAAGAGTCTTGGTGTTCAAGTGAAGATGAAGGTCCTGGTATTCAGATGAAGATGAGAGTGCTGGTGTTCACTTGATGATAAGGATCTTGGTCTTCAGATGAAGATGAACAGGAAGACGAGAGTCCTGGTGTTCAGGTGAAGATGAAGACGAGAGTCCTGGTCTTCAGATGAAGACAAGAGTCCTGGTCTTCAGATGAAGATGAAGATGAAGACAAGAGTCTTGGTGTTCAAGTGAAGATGAAGGTCCTGGTATTCAGATGAGGATGAGAGTCCTGGTCTTCACTTGATGATAAGGATCCTGGTCTTCAGATGAAGATGAACAGGAAGACGAGAGTCTTGGTGTTCAAGTGAAGATGAAGGTCCTGGTATTCAGATGAAGATGAGAGTCCTGGTCTTCAGATCAAGACAAGAGTCCTGGTCTTCAGATGAAGATGAAGGCAAGAGTCTTGGTGTTCAAGTGAAGATGAAGGTCCTGGTATTCAGATGAAGATGAACAGGAAGACGAGAGTCTTGGTGTTCAAGTGAAGATGAAGGTCCTGGTATTCAGATGAAGATGAGAGTCCTGGTCTTCACTTGATGATAAGGATCCTGGTCTTCAGATGAAGATGAACAGGAAGACAAGAGTCCTGGTGTTCAGGTGAAGATGAAGACGAGAGTCCTGGTCTTCAGATGAAGACAAGAGTCCTGGTCTTCAGATGAAGATGAAGATGAAGGCAAGAGTCTTGGTGTTCAAGTGAAGATGAAGGTCCTGGTATTCAGATGAAGATGAGAGTCCTGGTCTTCACTTGATGATAAGGATCCTGGTCTTCAGATGAAGATGAACAGGAAGACGAGAGTCTTGGTGTTCAAGTGAAGATGAAGGTCCTGGTAATCAGATGAAGATGAGAGTCCTGGTCTTCAGTTGATGATAAGGATCCTGGTCTTCAGATGAAGATGAACAGGAAGAGGAGAGTCCTGGTCTTAAGATCAAGACAAGAGTCCTGGTATTCAGATGAAGATGAAGATGAAGGCAAGAGTCTTGGTGTTCAAGTGAAGATGAAGGTCCTGGTATTCAGATGAAGATGAGAGTCCTGGTCTTCACTTGATGATAAGGATCCTGGTCTTCAGATGAAGATGAACAGGAAGACGAGAGTCTTGGTGTTCAAGCGAAGATGAAGGTCCTGGTAATCAGATGAAGATGAGAGTCCTGGTCTTCAGTTGATGATAGGGATCCTGGTCTTCAGATGAAGATGAACAAGAAGACGAGAGTCCTGGTCTTCAGATGAAGACAAGAGTCCTGGTCTTCAGATGAAGATGAAGACAAGAGTCTTGGTGTTCAAGTGAAGATGAAGGTCCTGGTATTCAGATGAAGATGAGAGTGCTGGTGTTCACTTGATGATAAGGATCTTGGTCTTCAGATGAAGATGAACAGGAAGACGAGAGTCCTGGTGTTCAGGTGAAGATGAAGACGAGAGTCCTGGTCTTCAGATCAAGACAAGAGTCCTGGTCTTCAGATGAAGATGAAGATGAAGGCAAGAGTCTTGGTGTTCAAGTGAAGATGAAGGTCCTGGTATTCAGATGAAGATGAGAGTGCTGGTGTTCACTCTATGATAAGGATCTTGGTCTTCAGATGAAGATGAACAGGAAGACGAGAGTCCTGGTGTTCAGGTGAAGATGAAGACGAGAGTCCTGGTCTTCAGATGAAGACAAGAGTCCTGGTCTTCAGATGAAGATGAAGACAAGAGTCTTGGTGTTCAAGTGAAGATGAAGGTCCTGGTATTCAGATGAAGATGAGAGTCCTGGTCTTCACTTGATGATAAGGATCCTGGTCTTCAGATGAAGATGAACAGGAAGACGAGAGTCTTGGTGTTCAAGTGAAGATGAAGGTCCTGGTAATCAGATGAAGATGAGAGTCCTGGTCTTCAGATGAAGACAAGAGTCCTGGTCTTCAGATGAAGATGAAGACAAGAGTCTTGGTGTTCAAGTGAAGATGAAGGTCCTGGTATTCAGATGAAGATGAGAGTGCTGGTGTTCACTCTATGATAAGGATCTTGGTCTTCAGATGAAGATGAACAGGAAGACGAGAGTCCTGGTGTTCAGGTGAAGATGAAGACGAGAGTCCTGGTCTTCAGATGAAGACAAGAGTCCTGGTCTTCAGATGAAGATGAAGACAAGAGTCTTGGTGTTCAAGTGAAGATGAAGGTCCTGGTATTCAGATGAAGATGAGAGTCCTGGTCTTCACTTGATGATAAGGATCCTGGTCTTCAGATGAAGATGAACAGGAAGACGAGAGTCCTGGTGTTCAGGTGAAGATGAAGACGAGAGTCCTGGTCTTCAGATGAAGACAAGAGTCCTGGTCTTCAGATGAAGACAAGAGTCCTGGTCTTCAGATGAAGATGAAGACAAGAGTCTTGGTGTTCAAGTGAAGATGAAGGTCCTGGTATTCAGATGAAGATGAGAGTCCTGGTCTTCACTTGATGATGAGGATCCTGGTCTTCAGATGAAGATGAACAGGAAGACGAGAGTCCTGGTGTTCAGGTGAAGATGAAGACGAGAGTCCTGGTCTTCAGATCAAGACAAGAGTCCTGGTCTTCAGATGAAGATGAAGGCAAGAGTCTTGTTGTTCAAGTGAAGATGAAGGTCCTGGTATTCAGATGAAGATGAGAGTCCTGGTCTTCACTTGATGATAAGGATCCTGGTCTTCAGATGAAGATGAACAGGAAGACGAGAGTCTTGGTGTTCAAGTGAAGATGAAGGTCCTGGTAATCAGATGAAGATGAGAGTCCTGGTCTTCAGTTGATGATAAGGATCCTGGTCTTCAGATGAAGATGAACAGGAAGACGAGAGTCCTGGTCTTCAGATGAAAACAAGAGTCTTGGTGTTCAAGTGAAGATGAAGGTCCTGGTATTCAGATGAAGATGAGAGTGCTGGTGTTCACTTGTTGATCAGGATATCTTGGTCTTCAGATGAAGATGAACAGGAAGACGAGAGTCCTGGTGTTCAGGTGAAGATGAAGACGAGAGTCCTGGTCTTCAGATGAAGACAAGAGTCCTGGTCTTCAGATGAAGATGAAGACAAGAGTCTTGGTGCTCAAGTGAAGATGAAGGTCCTGGTATTCAGATGAAGATGAGAGTCCTGGTCTTCACTTGATGATAAGGATCCTGGTCTTCAGATGAAGATGAACAGGAAGACGAGAGTCCTGGTCTTAAGATCAAGACAAGAGTCCTGGTATTCAGATGAAGATGAAGATGAAGGCAAGAGTCTTGGTGTTCAAGTGAAGATGAAGGTCCTGGTATTCAGATGAAGATGAGAGTCCTGGTCTTCACTTGATGATAAGGATCCTGGTCTTCAGATGAAGATGAACAGGAAGACGAGAGTCTTGGTGTTCAAGCGAAGATGAAGGTCCTGGTAATCAGATGAAGATGAGAGTCCTGGTCTTCAGTTGATGATAGGGATCCTGGTCTTCAGATGAAGATGAACAAGAAGACGAGAGTCCTGGTCTTCAGATGAAGACAAGAGTCCTGGTCTTCAGATGAAGATGAAGACAAGAGTCTTGGTGTTCAAGTGAAGATGAAGGTCCTGGTATTCAGATGAAGATGAGAGTGCTGGTGTTCACTTGATGATAAGGATCTTGGTCTTCAGATGAAGATGAACAGGAAGACGAGAGTCCTGGTGTTCAGGTGAAGATGAAGACGAGAGTCCTGGTCTTCAGATCAAGACAAGAGTCCTGGTCTTCAGATGAAGATGAAGATGAAGGCAAGAGTCTTGGTGTTCAAGTGAAGATGAAGGTCCTGGTATTCAGATGAAGATGAGAGTGCTGGTGTTCACTCTATGATAAGGATCTTGGTCTTCAGATGAAGATGAACAGGAAGACGAGAGTCCTGGTGTTCAGGTGAAGATGAAGACGAGAGTCCTGGTCTTCAGATGAAGACAAGAGTCCTGGTCTTCAGATGAAGATGAAGACAAGAGTCTTGGTGTTCAAGTGAAGATGAAGGTCCTGGTATTCAGATGAAGATGAGAGTCCTGGTCTTCACTTGATGATAAGGATCCTGGTCTTCAGATGAAGATGAACAGGAAGACGAGAGTCTTGGTGTTCAAGTGAAGATGAAGGTCCTGGTAATCAGATGAAGATGAGAGTCCTGGTCTTCAGTTGATGATAAGGATCCTGGTCTTCAGATGAAGATGAACAGAAAGACGAGAGTCCTGGTCTTCAGATGAAGACAAGAGTCCTGGTCTTCAGATGAAGATGAAGACAAGAGTCTTGGTGTTCAAGTGAAGATGAAGGTCCTGGTATTCAGATGAAGATGAGAGTGCTGGTGTTCACTCTATGATAAGGATCTTGGTCTTCAGATGAAGATGAACAGGAAGACGAGAGTCCTGGTGTTCAGGTGAAGATGAAGACGAGAGTCCTGGTCTTCAGATGAAGACAAGAGTCCTGGTCTTCAGATGAAGATGAAGACAAGAGTCTTGGTGTTCAAGTGAAGATGAAGGTCCTGGTATTCAGATGAAGATGAGAGTCCTGGTCTTCACTTGATGATAAGGATCCTGGTCTTCAGATGAAGATGAACAGGAAGACAAGAGTCCTGGTGTTCAGGTGAAGATGAAGACGAGAGTCCTGGTCTTCAGATGAAGACAAGAGTCCTGGTCTTCAGATGAAGATGAAGACAAGAGTCTTGGTGTTCAAGTGAAGATGAAGGTCCTGGTATTCAGATGAGGATGAGAGTCCTGGTCTTCACTTGATGATAAGGATCCTGGTCTTCAGATGAAGATGAACAGGAAGACGAGAGTCTTGGTGTTCAAGTGAAGATGAAGGTCCTGGTATTCAGATGAAGATGAGAGTCCTGGTCTTCAGATCAAGACAAGAGTCCTGGTCTTCAGATGAAGATGAAGGCAAGAGTCTTGGTGTTCAAGTGAAGATGAAGGTCCTGGTATTCAGATGAAGATGAACAGGAAGACGAGAGTCTTGGTGTTCAAGTGAAGATGAAGGTCCTGGTATTCAGATGAAGATGAGAGTCCTGGTCTTCACTTGATGATAAGGATCCTGGTCTTCAGATGAAGATGAACAGGAAGACAAGAGTCCTGGTGTTCAGGTGAAGATGAAGACGAGAGTCCTGGTCTTCAGATGAAGATGAAGACAAGAGTCTTGGTGTTCAAGTGAAGATGAAGGTCCTGGTATTCAGATGAAGATGAGAGTCCTGGTCTTCACTTGATGATAAGGATCCTGGTCTTCAGATGAAGATGAACAGGAAGACGAGAGTCCTTGTGTTCAGGTGAAGATGAAGACGAGAGTGCTGGTCTACAGATGAAAACAAGGGTCCTGGTCTTCAGATGAAGATGAAGATGAAGACAAGAGTCTTGGTGTTCAAGTGAAGATGAAGGTCCTGGTATTCAGATGAGGATGAGAGTCCTGGTCTTCACTTGATGATAAGGATCCTGGTCTTCAGATGAAGATGAACAGGAAGACGAGAGTCTTGGTATTCAAGTGAAGATGAAGGTCCTGGTATTCAGATGAAGATGAGAGTCCTGGTTTTCACTTGATGATGAGGATCCTGGTCTTCAGATGAAGATGAACAGGAAGACAAGAGTCCTGGTGTTCAGGTGAAGATGAAGATGAGAGTCCTGGTCTTCAGATGAAGACAAGAGTCCTGGTCTTCAGATGAAGATGAAGATGAAGGCAAGAGTCTTGGTGTTCAAGTGAAGATGAAGGTCCTGTTATTCAGATGAAGATGAGAGTCCTGGTCTTCACTTGATGATAAGGATCCTGGTCTTCAGATGAAGATGAACAGGAAGACGAGAGTCTTGGTGTTCAAGTGAAGATGAAGGTCCTGGTAATCAGATGAAGATGAGAGTCCTGGTCTTCAGTTGATGATAAGGATCCTGGTCTTCAGATGAAGATGAACAGGAAGACGAGAGTCTTGGTGTTCAAGTGAAGATGAAGGTCCTGGTAATCAGATGAAGATGAGAGTCCTGGTCTTCAGTTGATGATAAGGATCCTGGTCTTCAGATGAAGATGAACAGGAAGACGAGAGTCCTGGTCTTCAGATGAAGACAAGAGTCCTGGTCTTCAGATGAAGATGAAGACAAGAGTCTTGGTGTTCAAGTGAAGATGAAGGTCCTGGTATTCAGATGAAGATGAGAGTCCTGGTCTTCACTTGATGATAAGGATCCTGGTCTTCAGATGAAGATGAACAGGAAGACGAGAGTCCTGGTGTTCAGGTGAAGATGAAGACGAGAGTCCTGGTCTTCAGATGAAGACAAGAGTCCTGGTCTTCAGATGAAGATGAAGACGAAGACAAGAGTCTTGGTGTTCAAGTGAAGATGAAGGTCCTGGTATTCAGATGAGGATGAGAGTCCTGGTCTTCACTTGATGATAAGGATCCTGGTCTTCAGATGAAGATGAACAGGAAGACGAGAGTCTTGGTGTTCAAGTGAAGATGAAGGTCCTGGTATTCAGATGAAGATGAGAGTCCTGGTCTTCAGATCAAGACAAGAGTCCTGGTCTTCAGATGAAGATGAAGGCAAGAGTCTTGGTGTTCAAGTGAAGATGAAGGTCCTGGTATTCAGATGAAGATGAACAGGAAGACGAGAGTCTTGGTGTTCAAGTGAAGATGAAGGTCCTGGTATTCAGATGAAGATGAGAGTCCTGGTCTTCACTTGATGATAAGGATCCTGGTCTTCAGATGAAGATGAACAGGAAGACGAGAGTCCTTGTGTTCAGGTGAAGATGAAGACGAGAGTGCTGGTCTACAGATGAAAACAAGGGTCCTGGTCTTCAGATGAAGATGAAGATGAAGACAAGAGTCTTGGTGTTCAAGTGAAGATGAAGGTCCTGGTATTCAGATGAGGATGAGAGTCCTGGTCTTCACTTGATGATAAGGATCCTGGTCTTCAGATGAAGATGAACAGGAAGACGAGAGTCTTGGTATTCAAGTGAAGATGAAGGTCCTGGTATTCTGATGAAGATGAGAGTCCTGGTTTTCACTTGATGATAAGGATCCTGGTCTTCAGATGAAGATGAACAGGAAGACAAGAGTCCTGGTGTTCAGGTGAAGATGAAGATGACAGTCCTGGTCTTCAGATGAAGACAAGAGTCCTGGTCTTCAGATGAAGATGAACAGAAAGACGAGAGTCCTGGTCTTCAGATGAAGACAAGAGTCCTGGTCTTCAGATGAAGATGAAGACAAGAGTCTTGGTGTTCAAGTGAAGATGAAGGTCCTGGTATTCAGATGAAGATGAGAGTCCTGGTCTTCAGTTGATGATAAGGATCCTGGTCTTCAGATGAAGATGAACAGAAAGACGAGAGTCCTGGTCTTCAGATGAAGACAAGAGTCCTGGTCTTCAGATGAAGATGAAGACAAGAGTCTTGGTGTTCAAGTGAAGATGAAGGTCCTGGTATTCAGATGAAGATGAGAGTGCTGGTGTTCACTCTATGATAAGGATCTTGGTCTTCAGATGAAGATGAACAGGAAGACGAGAGTCCTGGTGTTCAGGTGAAGATGAAGACGAGAGTCCTGGTCTTCAGATGAAGACAAGAGTCCTGGTCTTCAGATGAAGATGAAGACAAGAGTCTTGGTGTTCAAGTGAAGATGAAGGTCCTGGTATTCAGATGAAGATGAGAGTCCTGGTCTTCACTTGATGATAAGTATCCTGGTCTTCAGATGAAGATGAACAGGAAGACGAGAGTCCTGGTGTTCAGGTGAAGATGAAGACGAGAGTCCTGGTCTTCAGATGAAGACAAGAGTCCTGGTCTTCAGATGAAGATGAAGACAAGAGTCTTGGTGTTCAAGTGAAGATGAAGGTCCTGGTATTCAGATGAAGATGAGAGTCCTGGTCTTCACTTGATGATAAGGATCCTGGTCTTCAGATGAAGATGAACAGGAAGACGAGAGTCCTGGTGTTCAGGTGAAGATGAAGACGAGAGTCCTGGTCTTCAGATGAAGACAAGAGTCCTGGTCTTCAGATGAAGATGAAGACAAGAGTCTTGGTGTTCAAGTGAAGATGAAGGTCCTGGTATTCAGATGAAGATGAGAGTGCTGGTGTTCACTGTATGATAAGGATCTTGGTCTTCAGATGAAGATGAACAGGAAGACAAGGGTCCTGGTGTTCAGGTGAAGATGAAGACGAGAGTCCTGGTCTTCAGATGAAGACAAGAGTCCTGGTCTTCAGATGAAGACAAGAGTCTTGGTGTTCAAGTGAAGATGAAGGTCCTGGTATTCAGATGAAGATGAGAGTCCTGGTCTTCACTTGATGATAAGGATCCTGGTCTTCAGATGAAGATGAACAGGAAGACAAGAGTCCTGGTGTTCAGGTGAAGATGAAGACGAGAGTCCTGGTCTTCAGATGAAGACAAGAGTCCTGGTTTTCAGATGAAGATGAAGACAAGAGTCTTGGTGTTCAAGTGAAGATGAAGGTCCTGGTATTCGGATAAAGATGAGAGTCCTGGTCTTCACTTGATGATAAGGATCCTGGTCTTCAGATGAAGATGAACAGGAAGACGAGAGTCCTGGTGTTCAGGTGAAGATGAAGACGAGAGTCCTGGTCTTCAGATGAAAACAAGGGTCCTGGTCTTCAGATGAAGATGAAGATGAAGACAAGAGTCTTGATGTTCAAGTGAAGATGAAGGTCCTGGTATTGAGATGAGGATGAGAGTCCTGGTCTTCACTTGATGATAAGGATCCTGGTCTTCAGATGAAGATGAACAGGAAGATGAGAGTCTTGGTGTTCAAGTGAAGATGAAGGTCCTGGTATTCAGATGAAGATGAGAGTCCTGGTCTTCACTTGATGATAAGGATCCTGGTCTTCAGATGAAGATGAACAGGAAGACAAGAGTCCTGGTGTTCAGGTGAAGATGAAGACGAGAGTCCTGGTCTTCAGATGAAGACAAGAGTCCTGGTCTTCAGATGAAGATGAAGACAAGAGTCTTGGTGTTCAAGTGAAGATGAAGGTCCTGGTATTCAGATGAAGATGAGAGTCCTGGTCTTCACTTGATGATAAGGATCCTGGTCTTCAGATGAAGATGAACAGGAAGACGAGAGTCCTGGTGTTCAGGTGAAGATGAAGAAGAGAGTCCTGGTCTTCAGATGAAGACAAGAGTCCTGGTCTTCAGATGAAGATGAAGACAAGAGTCTTGGTGTTCAAGTGAAGATGAAGGTCCTGGTATTCAGATGAAGATGAGAGTGCTGGTATTCACTCTATGATAAGGATCCTTGGTCTTCAGATGAAGATGAACAGGAAGACGAGAGTCCTGGTGTTCAGGTGAAGATGAAGACGAGAGTCCTGGTCTTCAGATGAAGACAAGAGTCCTGGTCTTCAGATGAAGATGAAGACAAGAGTCTTGGTGTTCAAGTGAAGATGAAGGTCCTGGTATTCAGATGAAGATGAGAGTCCTGGTCTTCACTTGATGATAAGGATCCTGGTCTTCAGATGAAGATGAACAGGAAGACGAGAGTCCTGGTCTTCAGATGAAGACAAGAGTCCTGGTCTTCAGATGAAGATGAAGACAAGAGTCGTGGTGTTCAAGTGAAGATGAAGGTCCTGGTATTCAGATGAAGATGAGAGTGCTGGTGTTCACTCTATGATAAGGATCTTGTTCTTCAGATGAAGATGAACAGGAAGACAAGAGTCCTGGTGTTCAGGTGAAGATGAAGACGAGAGTCCTGGTCTTCAGATGAAGACAAGAGTCCTGGTATTCAGATGAAGATGAAGACAAGAGTCTTGGTGTTCAAGTGAAGATGAAGGTCCTGGTATTCAGATGAAGATGAGAGTCCTGGTCTTCACTTGATGATAAGGATCCTGGTCTTCAGATGAAGATGAACAGGAAGACAAGAGTCCTGGTGTTCAGGTGAAGATGAAGACGAGAGTCCTGGTCTTCAGATGAAGACAAGAGTCCTGGTCTTCAGATGAAGACAAGAGTCCTGGTCTTCAGATGAAGATGAAGACAAGAGTCTTGGTGTTCAAGTGAAGATGAAGGTCCTGGTATTCAGATGAAGATGAGAGTCCTGGTCTTCACTTGATGATAAGGATCCTGGTCTTCAGATGAAGATGAACAGGAAGACGAGAGTCCTGGTGTTCAGGTGAAGATGAAGACGAGAGTCCTGGTCTTCAGATGAAAACAAGGGTCCTGGTCTTCAGATGAAGATGAAGACAAGAGTCTTGATGTTCAAGTGAAGATGAAGGTCCTGGTATTGAGATGAGGATGAGAGTCCTGGTCTTCACTTGATGATAAGGATCCTGGTCTTCAGATGAAGATGAACAGGAAGATGAGAGTCTTGGTGTTCAAGTGAAGATGAAGGTCCTGGTATTCAGATGAAGATGAGAGTCCTGGTCTTCACTTGATGATAAGGATCCTGGTCTTCAGATGAAGATGAACAGGAAGACAAGAGTCCTGGTGTTCAGGTGAAGATGAAGACGAGAGTCCTGGTCTTCAGATGAAGACAAGAGTCCTGGTCTTCAGATGAAGATGAAGACAAGAGTCTTGGTGTTCAAGTGAAGATGAAGGTCCTGGTATTCAGATGAAGATGAGAGTCCTGGTCTTCACTTGATGATAAGGATCCTGGTCTTCAGATGAAGATGAACAGGAAGACGAGAGTCCTGGTGTTCAGGTGAAGATGAAGACGAGAGTCCTGGTCTTCAGATGAAGACAAGAGTCCTGGTCTTCAGATGAAGATGAAGACAAGAGTCTTGGTGTTCAAGTGAAGATCAAGGTCCTGGTATTCAGATGAAGATGAGAGTCCTGGTCTTCACTTGATGATAAGGATCCTGGTCTTCAGATGAAGATGAACAGGAAGACGAGAGTCCTGGTGTTCAGGTGAAGATGAACACGAGAGTCCTGGTCTTCAGATGAAGACAAGAGTCCTGGTCTTCAGATGAAGATGAAGACAAGAGTCTTGGTGTTCAAGTGAAGATGAAGGTCCTGGTCTTCAGATGAAGACGAGGGTCCTGGTGTTCAGATGAAGACAAGAGTCTTGTTGTACAAGTGAAGATGAAAGTCCTGGTATTCAGATGAAGATGGGGTCCTGGTCTTCAGATGAAGATGAGAGTCCTGGTCTTCACTTGATGATAAGGATCCTGGTCTTCAGATGAAGATGAACAGGAAGACGAGAGTCCTGGTGTTCAGGTGAAGATGAAGACGAGAGTCCTGGTCTTCAGATGAAGATGAAGACAAGAGTCTTGGTGTTCAAGTGAAGATGAAGGTCCTGGTATTCAGATGAAGATGAGAGTCCTGGTCTTCACTTGATGATAAGGATCCTGGTCTTCAGATGAAGATGAACAGGAAGACGAGAGTCCTGGTGTTCAGGTGAAGAAGAAGAGAAGAGTCCTGGTCTTCAGATGAAGACAAGAGTCCTGGTCTTCAGATGAAGACAAGAGTCTTGGTGGTCAAGTGAAGATGAAGGTCCTGGTATTCAGATGAAGATGAGAGTCATGGTCTTCACTTGAAGATAAGGATCCTGGTCTTCAGTTGAAGATGAACAGGAAGACGAGAGTCCTGGTGTTCAGGTGAAGATGAAGACGAGAGTCCTGGTCTTCAGATGAAGACGAAGGTCCTGGTGTTCAGATGGAGATGAAGACGAGAGTCTTGGTGTTCAAGTGAAGATGAAGGTCCTGGTCTTCAGATCATGACGAGGGTCCTGGTGTTCAGATGAAGACAAGAGTCTTGGTGTACAAGTGAAGATGAAGGTGTTGGTATTCAGATGAAGATGGGGGGTCCTGGTCTTCAGATGAAGGTGAGAGTCCTGGTCTTCACTTGATGATAAGGATCCTGGTCTTCAGATGAAGATGAACAGGAAGACGAGAGTCCTGGCGTTCAGGTGAATAGGAAGACGAGAGTCCTGGTCTTCAGATGAAGACAAGAGTCCTGGTCTTCAGATGAAGATGAAGACAAGAGTCTTGGTGTTCAAGTGAAGATGAAGGTCCTGGTATTCAGATGAAGATGAGAGTCCTGGTCTTCACTTGATGATAAGGATCCTGGTCTTCAGATGAAGATGAACGGGAAGACGAGAGTCCTGGTGTTCCGGTGAAGATGAAGACGAGAGTCCTGGTCTTCAGATGAAGACAAGAGTCCTGGTCTTCAGATGAAGATGAAGACAAGAGTCTTGGTGTTCAAGTGAAGATGAAGGTCCTGGTATTCAGATGAAGATGAGAGTCCTGGTCTTCACTTGATGATAAGGGTCCTGGTCTTCAGATGAAGATGAAGACAAGAGTCTTGGTGTTCAAGTGAAGATGAAGGTCCTGGTATTCAGATGAAGATGAGAGTCATGGTCTTCACTTGAAGATAAGGATCCTGGTCTTCAGATGAAGATGAACAGGAAGACGAGAGCCCTGGTGTTCAGGTGAAGATGAAGACGAGAGTCCTGGTCTTCAGATGAAGACGAGGGTCCTGGTGTTCAGATGAAGATGAAGACAAGAGTCTTGGTGTTCAAGTGAAGATGAAGGTCCTGGTCTTCAGATCAAGACGAGGGTTCTGGTGTTCAGATGAAGACAAGAGTCTTGGTGTACAAGTGAAGATGAAGGTCTTGGTATTCAGATGAAGATGGGGGTCCTGGTCTTCAGATGAAGATGAGAGTCCTGGTCTTCACTTGATGATAAGGATCCTGGTCTTCAGATGAAGATGAACAGGAAGACGAGAGTCCTGGTGTTCAGGTGAAGATGAAGACGAGAGTCCTGGTCTTCAGATGAAGACAAGAGTCCTGGTCTTCAGATGAAAATGAAGACAAGAGTCATGGTGTTCAAGTGAAGATGAAGGTCCTGGTATTCAGATGAAGATGAGAGTCCTGGTCTTCACTTGATGATAAGGATCCTGGTCTTCAGATGAAGATGAACAGGAAGACGAGAGTCCTGGCGTTCAGGTGAAGATGAAGACGAGAGTCCTGGTCTTCAGATGAAGACAAGAGTCCTGGTCTTCAGATGAAGATGAAGACAAGAGTCTTGGTGTTCAAGTGAAGATGAAGGTCCTGGTATTCAGATGAAGATGAGAGTCCTGGTCTTCACTTGATGATAAGGATCCTGGTCTTCAGATGAAGATGAACAGGAAGACGAGAGTCCTGGTGTTCAGGTGAAGATGAAGACGAGAGTCCTGGTCTTCAGATGAAGACAAGAGTCCTGGTCTTCAGATGAAGATGAAGACGAGTCTTGGTGTTCAAGTGAAGATGAAGGTCCTGGTATTCAGATGAAGATGAGAGTCCTGGTCTTCACTTGATGATAAGGATCCTGGTCTTCAGATGAAGATGAAGACAAGAGTCTTGGTGTTCAAGTGAAGATGAAGGTCCTGGTATTCAGATGAAGATGAGAGTCCTGGTCTTCACTTGATGATAAGGGTCCTGGTCTTCAGATGAAGATGAAGACAAGAGTCTTGGTGTTCAAGTGAAGATGAAGGTCCTGGTATTCAGATGAAGATGAGAGTCATGGTCTTCACTTGAAGATAAGGATCCTGGTCTTCAGATGAAGATGAACAGGAAGACGAGAGCCCTGGTGTTCAGGTGAAGATGAAGACGAGAGTCCTGGTCTTCAGATGAAGACGAGGGTCCTGGTGTTCAGATGAAGATGAAGACAAGAGTCTTGGTGTTCAAGTGAAGATGAAGGTCCTGGTCTTCAGATCAAGACGAGGGTTCTGGTGTTCAGATGAAGACAAGAGTCTTGGTGTACAAGTGAAGATGAAGGTCTTGGTATTCAGATGAAGATGGGGGTCCTGGTCTTCAGATGAAGATGAGAGTCCTGGTCTTCACTTGATGATAAGGATCCTGGTCTTCAGATGAAGATGAACAGGAAGACGAGAGTCCTGGTGTTCAGGTGAAGATGAAGACGAGAGTCCTGGTCTTCAGATGAAGACAAGAGTCCTGGTCTTCAGATGAAAATGAAGACAAGAGTCATGGTGTTCAAGTGAAGATGAAGGTCCTGGTATTCAGATGAAGATGAGAGTCCTGGTCTTCACTTGATGATAAGGATCCTGGTCTTCAGATGAAGATGAACAGGAAGACGAGAGTCCTGGCGTTCAGGTGAAGATGAAGACGAGAGTCCTGGTCTTCAGATGAAGACAAGAGTCCTGGTCTTCAGATGAAGATGAAGACAAGAGTCTTGGTGTTCAAGTGAAGATGAAGGTCCTGGTATTCAGATGAAGATGAGAGTCCTGGTCTTCACTTGATGATAAGGATCCTGGTCTTCAGATGAAGATGAACAGGAAGACGAGAGTCCTGGTGTTCAGGTGAAGATGAAGACGAGAGTCCTGGTCTTCAGATGAAGACAAGAGTCCTGGTCTTCAGATGAAGATGAAGACGAGTCTTGGTGTTCAAGTGAAGATGAAGGTCCTGGTATTCAGATGAAGATGAGAGTCCTGGTCTTCACTTGATGATAAGGATCCTGGTCTTCAGATGAAGATGAAGACAAGAGTCTTGGTGTTCAAGTGAAGATGAAGGTCCTGGTATTCAGATGAAGATGAGAGTCCTGGTCTTCACTTGATGATAAGGATCCTGGTCTTCAGATGAAGATGAACAGGAAGACGAGAGTCCTGGTGTTCAAGTGAAGATGAAGGTCCTGGTATTCAGATGAAGATGAGAGTCCTGGTCTTCACTTGATGATAAGGATCCTGGTCTTCAGATGAAGATGAACAGGAAGACGAGACCCTGGTGTTCAGGTGAAGATGAAGACGAGAGTCCTGGTCTTCAGATGAAGATGAAGACAAGAGTCTTGGTGTTCAAGTGAAGATGAAGGTCCTGGTATTCAGATGAAGATGAGAGTCCTGGTCTTCACTTGATGATAAGGATCCTGGTCTTCAGATGAAGATGAACAGGAAGACGAGAGTCCTGGTGTTCAGGTGAAGATGAAGACGAGAGTCCTGGTCTTCAGATGAAGACAAGAGGCCTGGTCTTCAGATGAAGATGAAGACAAGAGTCTTGGTGTTCAAGTGCAGAAGAAGGTCCTGGTATTCAGATGAAGATGAGAGTCCTGGTCTTCACTTGATGATAAGGATCCTGGTCTTCAGATAAAGATGAACAGGAAGACGAGAGTCCTGGTGTTCAAGTGAAGATGAAGGTCCTGGTATTCAGATGAAGATGAGAGTCCTGGTCTTCACTTGATGATAAGGATCCTGGTCTTCAGATGAAGATGAACAGGAAGACGAGAGTCCTGCTGTTCAAGTGAAGATGAAGGTACTGGTAATCAGATGAAGATGAGAGTCCTGGTCTTCACTTGATGATAAGGATCCTGGTCTTCAGATGAAGATGAACAGGAAGACGAGAGTCCCGGTGTTCAGGTGAAGATGAAGACGAGAGTCCTGGTCTTCAGATGAAGACAACAGTCCTGGTCTTCAGATGAAGATGAACAGGAAGACGAGAGTCCTGGTGTTCAAGTGAAGATGAAGGTCCTGGTATTCAGATGAAGATGAGAGTCCTGGTCTTCACTTGATGATAAGGATCCTGGTCTTCAGATGAAGATGAACAGGAAGACGAGAGTCCTGGTGTTCAGGTGAAGATGAAGACAAGAGTCCTGGTCTTCAGATGAAGATGAAGACAAGAGTCTTGGTGTTCAAGTGAAGATGAAGGTCCTGGTATTCAGATGAAGATGAGAGTCATGGTCTTCACTTGAAGATAAGGATCCTGGTCTTCAGATGAAGATGAACAGAAAGACGAGAGTCCTGGTGTTCAGGTGAAGATGAAGACGAGAGTCCTGGTCTTCAGATGAAGACGAGGGTCCTGGTGTTCAGATGGAGATGAAGACAAGAGTCTTGGTGTTCAAGTGAAGATGAAGGTCCTGGTCTTCAGATCATGACGAGGGTCCTGGTGTTCAGATGAAGACAAGAGTCTTGGTGTACAAGTGAAGATGAAGGTCCTGGTATTCAGATGAAGATGAGAGTCCTGGTCTTCACTTGATGATAAGGATCCTGGTCTTCAGATGAAGATGAACAGGAAGACGAGAGTCCTGGTGTTCAGGTGAAGATGAAGACGAGAGTCCTGGTCTTCAGATGAAGACAAGAGTCCTGGTCTTCAGATGAAGATGAAGACGAGTCTTGGTGTTCAAGTGAAGATAAAGGTCCTGGTATTCAGATGAAGATGAGAGTCCTGGTCTTCACTTGATGATAAGGATCCTGGTCTTCAGATGAAGATGAACAGGAAGACGAGAGTCTTGGTGTTCAAGTGAAGATGAAGTTCCTGGTAATCAGATGAAGATGAGAGTCCTGGTCTTCACTTGATGATAAGGATCCTGGTCTTCAGATGAAGATGAACAGGAAGACGAGAGTCCTGGTGTTCAGGTGAAGATGAAGACGAGAGTCCTGGTCTTCAGATGAAGACAAGATTCCTGGTCTTCAGATGAAGATGAAGACAAGAGTTTTGGTGTTCAAGTGAAGATGAAGGTCCTGGTATTCAGATGAAGATGAGAGTCCTGGTCTTCACTTGATGATAAGAATCCTGGTCTTCAGATGAAGATGAACAGGAAGACGAGAGTCTTGGTGTTCAAGTGAAGATGAAGGTCATGGTAATCAGATGAAGATGCGAGTCATGGTCTTCACTTGATGATAAGGATCCTGGTCTTCAGATGAAGATGAACAGGAAAACGAGAGTCCTGGTGTTCAGGTGAAGATGAAGACGAGAGTCCTGGTGTTCAGGTGAAGATGAAGACGAGAGTCCTGGTCTTCAGATGAAGACAAGAGCCCTGGTCTTCAGATGAAGATGAAGACAAGAGTCTTGGTGTTCAAGTGAAGATGAAGGTCCTGGTCTTCAGATGAAGACGAAGGTCCTGGTGTTCAGATGAAGACAAGAGTCTTGGTGTACAAGTGAAGATGAAGGTCCTGGTATTCAGATGAAGACAAGAGTCTTGGTGGTCAAGTGAAGATGAAGGTCCTGGTATTCAGATGAAGATGAGAGTCATGGTCTTCACTTGAAGATAAGGATCCTGGTCTTCAGATGAAGATGAACAGGAAGACGAGAGTCCTGGTGTTCAGGTGAAGATGAAGACGAGAGTCCTGGTCTTCAGATGAAGACGAAGGTCCTGGTGTTCAGATGGAGATGAAGACGAGAGTCTTGGTGTTCAAGTGAAGATGAAGGTCCTGGTCTTCAGATCATGACGAGGGTCCTGGTGTTCAGATGAAGACAAGAGTCTTGGTGTACAAGTGAAGATGAAGGTGTTGGTATTCAGATGAAGATGGGGGGTCCTGGTCTTCAGATGAAGGTGAGAGTCCTGGTCTTCACTTGATGATAAGGATCCTGGTCTTCAGATGAAGATGAACAGGAAGACGAGAGTCCTGGCGTTCAGGTGAATAGGAAGACGAGAGTCCTGGTCTTCAGATGAAGACAAGAGTCCTGGTCTTCAGATGAAGATGAAGACAAGAGTCTTGGTGTTCAAGTGAAGATGAAGGTCCTGGTATTCAGATGAAGATGAGAGTCCTGGTCTTCACTTGATGATAAGGATCCTGGTCTTCAGATGAAGATGAACGGGAAGACGAGAGTCCTGGTGTTCCGGTGAAGATGAAGACGAGAGTCCTGGTCTTCAGATGAAGACAAGAGTCCTGGTCTTCAGATGAAGATGAAGACAAGAGTCTTGGTGTTCAAGTGAAGATGAAGGTCCTGGTATTCAGATGAAGATGAGAGTCCTGGTCTTCACTTGATGATAAGGGTCCTGGTCTTCAGATGAAGATGAAGACAAGAGTCTTGGTGTTCAAGTGAAGATGAAGGTCCTGGTATTCAGATGAAGATGAGAGTCATGGTCTTCACTTGAAGATAAGGATCCTGGTCTTCAGATGAAGATGAACAGGAAGACGAGAGCCCTGGTGTTCAGGTGAAGATGAAGACGAGAGTCCTGGTCTTCAGATGAAGACGAGGGTCCTGGTGTTCAGATGAAGATGAAGACAAGAGTCTTGGTGTTCAAGTGAAGATGAAGGTCCTGGTCTTCAGATCAAGACGAGGGTTCTGGTGTTCAGATGAAGACAAGAGTCTTGGTGTACAAGTGAAGATGAAGGTCTTGGTATTCAGATGAAGATGGGGGTCCTGGTCTTCAGATGAAGATGAGAGTCCTGGTCTTCACTTGATGATAAGGATCCTGGTGTTCAGATGAAGATGAACAGGAAGACGAGAGTCCTGGTGTTCAGGTGAAGATGAAGACGAGAGTCCTGGTCTTCAGATGAAGACAAGAGTCCTGGTCTTCAGATGAAAATGAAGACAAGAGTCATGGTGTTCAAGTGAAGATGAAGGTCCTGGTATTCAGATGAAGATGAGAGTCCTGGTCTTCACTTGATGATAAGGATCCTGGTCTTCAGATGAAGATGAACAGGAAGACGAGAGTCCTGGCGTTCAGGTGAAGATGAAGACGAGAGTCCTGGTCTTCAGATGAAGACAAGAGTCCTGGTCTTCAGATGAAGATGAAGACAAGAGTCTTGGTGTTCAAGTGAAGATGAAGGTCCTGGTATTCAGATGAAGATGAGAGTCCTGGTCTTCACTTGATGATAAGGATCCTGGTCTTCAGATGAAGATGAACAGGAAGACGAGAGTCCTGGTGTTCAGGTGAAGATGAAGACGAGAGTCCTGGTCTTCAGATGAAGACAAGAGTCCTGGTCTTCAGATGAAGATGAAGACGAGTCTTGGTGTTCAAGTGCAGATGAAGGTCCTGGTATTCAGATGAAGATGAGAGTCCTGGTCTTCACTTGATGATAAGGATCCTGGTCTTCAGATGAAGATGAAGACAAGAGTCTTGGTGTTCAAGTGAAGATGAAGGTCCTGGTATTCAGATGAAGATGAGAGTCCTGGTCTTCACTTGATGATAAGGATCCTGGTCTTCAGATGAAGATGAACAGGAAGACGAGAGTCCTGGTGTTCAAGTGAAGATGAAGGTCCTGGTATTCAGATGAAGATGAGAGTCCTGGTCTTCACTTGATGATAAGGATCCTGGTCTTCAGATGAAGATGAACAGGAAGACGAGACCCTGGTGTTCAGGTGAAGATGAAGACGAGAGTCCTGGTCTTCAGATGAAGACAAGAGTCCTGGTCTTCAGATGAAGATGAAGACAAGAGTCTTGGTGTTCAAGTGAAGATGAAGGTCCTGGTATTCAGATGAAGATGAGAGTCCTGGTCTTCACTTGATGATAAGGATCCTGGTCTTCAGATGAAGATGAACAGGAAGACGAGAGTCTTGGTGTTCAAGTGAAGATGAAGGTCCTGGTAATCAGATGAAGATGAGAGTCATGGTCTTCACTTGATGATAAGGATCCTGGTCTTCAGATGAAGATGAACAGGAAAACGAGAGTCCTGGTGTTCAGGTGAAGATGAACACGAGAGTCCTGGTCTTCAGATGAAGACAAGAGTCCTGGTCTTCAGATGAAGATGAAGACAAGAGTCTTGGTGTTCAAGTGAAGATGAAGGTCCTGGTCTTCAGATGAAGACGAGGGTCCTGGTGTTCAGATGAAGATGGGGTCCTGGTCTTCAGATGAAGATGAGAGTCCTGGTCTTCAGATGAAGACAAGAGTCCTGGTTCAGATGAAGACAAGAGTCTTGGTGTTCAAGTGAAGATGAAGGTCCTGGTATTCAGATGAAGATGAGAGTCCTGGTCTTCACTTGATGATAAGGATCCTGGTCTTCAGATGAAGATGAAAAGAAGACGAGAGTCCTGCTGTTCAAGTGAAGATGAAGGTACTGGTAATCAGATGAAGATGAGAGTCCTGGTCTTCACTTGATGATAAGGATCCTGGTCTTCAGATGAAGATGAACAGGAAGACGAGAGTCCTGGTGTTCAGGTGAAGATGAAGACGAGAGTCCTGGTCTTCAGATGAAGACAAGAGGCCTGGTCTTCAGATGAAGATGAAGACAAGAGTCTTGGTGTTCAAGTGCAGAAGAAGGTCCTGGTATTCAGATGAAGATGAGAGTCCTGGTCTTCACTTGATGATAAGGATCCTGGTCTTCAGATAAAGATGAACAGGAAGACGAGAGTCCTGGTGTTCAAGTGAAGATGAAGGTCCTGGTATTCAGATGAAGATGAGAGTCCTGGTCTTCACTTGATGATAAGGATCCTGGTCTTCAGATGAAGATGAACAGGAAGACGAGAGTCCTGCTGTTCAAGTGAAGATGAAGGTACTGGTAATCAGATGAAGATGAGAGTCCTGGTCTTCACTTGATGATAAGGATCCTGGTCTTCAGATGAAGATGAACAGGAAGACGAGAGTCCCGGTGTTCAGGTGAAGATGAAGACGAGAGTCCTGGTCTTCAGATGAAGACAACAGTCCTGGTCTTCAGATGAAGATGAACAGGAAGACGAGAGTCCTGGTGTTCAAGTGAAGATGAAGGTCCTGGTATTCAGATGAAGATGAGAGTCCTGGTCTTCACTTGATGATAAGGATCCTGGTCTTCAGATGAAGATGAACAGGAAGACGAGAGTCCTGGTGTTCAGGTGAAGATGAAGACAAGAGTCCTGGTCTTCAGATGAAGATGAAGACAAGAGTCTTGGTGTTCAAGTGAAGATGAAGGTCCTGGTATTCAGATGAAGATGAGAGTCATGGTCTTCACTTGAAGATAAGGATCCTGGTCTTCAGATGAAGATGAACAGAAAGACGAGAGTCCTGGTGTTCAGGTGAAGATGAAGACGAGAGTCCTGGTCTTCAGATGAAGACGAGGGTCCTGGTGTTCAGATGGAGATGAAGACAAGAGTCTTGGTGTTCAAGTGAAGATGAAGGTCCTGGTCTTCAGATCATGACGAGGGTCCTGGTGTTCAGATGAAGACAAGAGTCTTGGTGTACAAGTGAAGATGAAGGTCCTGGTATTCAGATGAAGATGAGAGTCCTGGTCTTCACTTGATGATAAGGATCCTGGTCTTCAGATGAAGATGAACAGGAAGACGAGAGTCCTGGTGTTCAGGTGAAGATGAAGACGAGAGTCCTGGTCTTCAGATGAAGACAAGAGTCCTGGTCTTCAGATGAAGATGAAGACGAGTCTTGGTGTTCAAGTGAAGATAAAGGTCCTGGTATTCAGATGAAGATGAGAGTCCTGGTCTTCACTTGATGATAAGGATCCTGGTCTTCAGATGAAGATGAACAGGAAGACGAGAGTCTTGGTGTTCAAGTGAAGATGAAGTTCCTGGTAATCAGATGAAGATGAGAGTCCTGGTCTTCACTTGATGATAAGGATCCTGGTCTTCAGATGAAGATGAACAGGAAGACGAGAGTCCTGGTGTTCAGGTGAAGATGAAGACGAGAGTCCTGGTCTTCAGATGAAGACAAGATTCCTGGTCTTCAGATGAAGATGAAGACAAGAGTTTTGGTGTTCAAGTGAAGATGAAGGTCCTGGTATTCAGATGAAGATGAGAGTCCTGGTCTTCACTTGATGATAAGAATCCTGGTCTTCAGATGAAGATGAACAGGAAGACGAGAGTCTTGGTGTTCAAGTGAAGATGAAGGTCATGGTAATCAGATGAAGATGCGAGTCATGGTCTTCACTTGATGATAAGGATCCTGGTCTTCAGATGAAGATGAACAGGAAAACGAGAGTCCTGGTGTTCAGGTGAAGATGAAGACGAGAGTCCTGGTGTTCAGGTGAAGATGAAGACGAGAGTCCTGGTCTTCAGATGAAGACAAGAGCCCTGGTCTTCAGATGAAGATGAAGACAAGAGTCTTGGTGTTCAAGTGAAGATGAAGGTCCTGGTCTTCAGATGAAGACGAAGGTCCTGGTGTTCAGATGAAGACAAGAGTCTTGGTGTACAAGTGAAGATGAAGGTCCTGGTATTCAGATGAAGACAAGAGTCTTGGTGGTCAAGTGAAGATGAAGGTCCTGGTATTCAGATGAAGATGAGAGTCATGGTCTTCACTTGAAGATAAGGATCCTGGTCTTCAGATGAAGATGAACAGGAAGACGAGAGTCCTGGTGTTCAGGTGAAGATGAAGACGAGAGTCCTGGTCTTCAGATGAAGACGAAGGTCCTGGTGTTCAGATGGAGATGAAGACGAGAGTCTTGGTGTTCAAGTGAAGATGAAGGTCCTGGTCTTCAGATCATGACGAGGGTCCTGGTGTTCAGATGAAGACAAGAGTCTTGGTGTACAAGTGAAGATGAAGGTGTTGGTATTCAGATGAAGATGGGGGGTCCTGGTCTTCAGATGAAGGTGAGAGTCCTGGTCTTCACTTGATGATAAGGATCCTGGTCTTCAGATGAAGATGAACAGGAAGACGAGAGTCCTGGCGTTCAGGTGAATAGGAAGACGAGAGTCCTGGTCTTCAGATGAAGACAAGAGTCCTGGTCTTCAGATGAAGATGAAGACAAGAGTCTTGGTGTTCAAGTGAAGATGAAGGTCCTGGTATTCAGATGAAGATGAGAGTCCTGGTCTTCACTTGATGATAAGGATCCTGGTCTTCAGATGAAGATGAACGGGAAGACGAGAGTCCTGGTGTTCCGGTGAAGATGAAGACGAGAGTCCTGGTCTTCAGATGAAGACAAGAGTCCTGGTCTTCAGATGAAGATGAAGACAAGAGTCTTGGTGTTCAAGTGAAGATGAAGGTCCTGGTATTCAGATGAAGATGAGAGTCCTGGTCTTCACTTGATGATAAGGGTCCTGGTCTTCAGATGAAGATGAAGACAAGAGTCTTGGTTTTCAAGTGAAGATGAAGGTCCTGGTATTCAGATGAAGATGAGAGTCATGGTCTTCACTTGAAGATAAGGATCCTGGTCTTCAGATGAAGATGAACAGGAAGACGAGAGCCCTGGTTTTCAGGTAAAGATGAAGACGAGAGTCCTGGTCTTCAGATGAAGACGAGGGTCCTGGTGTTCAGATGAAGATGAAGACAAGAGTCTTGGTGTTCAAGTGAAGATGAAGGTCCTGGTCTTCAGATCAAGACGAGGGTTCTGGTGTTCAGATGAAGACAAGAGTCTTGGTGTACAAGTGAAGATGAAGGTCTTGGTATTCAGATGAAGATGGGGGTCCTGGTCTTCAGATGAAGATGAGAGTCCTGGTCTTCACTTGATGATAAGGATCCTGGTGTTCAGATGAAGATGAACAGGAAGACGAGAGTCCTGGTGTTCAGGTGAAGATGAAGACGAGAGTCCTGGTCTTCAGATGAAGACAAGAGTCCTGGTCTTCAGATGAAAATGAAGACAAGAGTCATGGTGTTCAAGTGAAGATGAAGGTCCTGGTATTCAGATGAAGATGAGAGTCCTGGTCTTCACTTGATGATAAGGATCCTGGTCTTCAGATGAAGATGAACAGGAAGACGAGAGTCCTGGCGTTCAGGTGAAGATGAAGACGAGAGTCCTGGTCTTCAGATGAAGACAAGAGTCCTGGTCTTCAGATGAAGATGAAGACAAGAGTCTTGGTGTTCAAGTGAAGATGAAGGTCCTGGTATTCAGATGAAGATGAGAGTCCTGGTCTTCACTTGATGATAAGGATCCTGGTCTTCAGATGAAGATGAACAGGAAGACGAGGGTCCTGGTGTTCAGGTGAAGATGAAGACGAGAGTCCTGGTCTTCAGATGAAGACAAGAGTCCTGGTCTTCAGATGAAGATGAAGACGAGTCTTGGTGTTCAAGTGAAGATGAAGGTCCTGGTATTCAGATGAAGATGAGAGTCCTGGTCTTCACTTGATGATAAGGATCCTGGTCTTCAGATGAAGATGAAGACAAGAGTCTTGGTGTTCAAGTGAAGATGAAGGTCCTGGTATTCAGATGAAGATGAGAGTCCTGGTCTTCACTTGATGATAAGGATCCTGGTCTTCAGATGAAGATGAACAGGAAGACGAGAGTCCTGGTGTTCAAGTGAAGATGAAGGTCCTGGTATTCAGATGAAGATGAGAGTCCTGGTCTTCACTTGATTATAAGGATCCTGGTCTTCAGATAAAGATGAACAGGAAGACGAGACCCTGGTGTTCAGGTGAAGATGAAGACGAGAGTCCTGGTCTTCAGATGAAGACAAGAGTCCTGGTCTTCAGATGAAGATGAAGACAAGAGTCTTGGTGTTCAAGTGAAGATGAAGGTCCTGGTATTCAGATGAAGATGAGAGTCCTGGTCTTCACTTGATGATAAGGATCCTGGTCTTCAGATGAAGATGAACAGGAAGACGAGAGTCTTGGTGTTCAAGTGAAGATGAAGGTCCTGGAAATCAGATGAAGATGAGAGTCATGGTCTTCACTTGATGATAAGGATCCTGGTCTTCAGATGAAGATGAACAGGAAAACGAGAGTCCTGGTGTTCAGGTGAAGATGAACACGAGAGTCCTGGTCTTCAGATGAAGACAAGAGTCCTGGTCTTCAGATGAAGATGAAGACAAGAGTCTTGGTGTTCAAGTGAAGATGAAGGTCCTGGTCTTCAGATGAAGACGAGGGTCCTGGTGTTCAGATGAAGATGGGGTCCTGGTCTTCAGATGAAGATGAGAGTCCTGGTCTTCAGATGAAGACAAGAGTCCTGGTTCAGATGAAGACAAGAGTCTTGGTGTTCAAGTGAAGATGAAGGTCCTGGTATTCAGATGAAGATGAGAGTCCTGGTCTTCACTTGATGATAAGGATCCTGGTCTTCAGATGAAGATGAACAGGAAGACGAGAGTCCTGGTGTTCAGGTGAAGATGAAGACGAGAGTCCTGGTCTTCAGATGAAGACAAGAGTCCTGGTCTTCAGATGAAGATGAAGACGAGTCTTGGTGTTCAAGTGAAGATGAAGGTCCTGGTATTCAGATGAAGATGAGAGTCCTGGTCTTCACTTGATGATAAGGATCCTGGTCTTCAGATGAAGATGAAGACAAGAGTCTTGGTGTTCAAGTGAAGATGAAGGTCCTGGTATTCAGATGAAGATGAGAGTCCTGGTCTTCACTTGATGATAAGGATCCTGGTCTTCAGATGAAGATGAACAGGAAGACGAGAGTCCTGGTGTTCAAGTGAAGATGAAGGTCCTGGTATTCAGATGAAGATGAGAGTCCTGGTCTTCACTTGATGATAAGGATCCTGGTCTTCAGATGAAGATGAACAGGAAGACGAGACCCTGGTGTTCAGGTGAAGATGAAGACGAGAGTCCTGGTCTTCAGATGAAGACAAGAGTCCTGGTCTTCAGATGAAGATGAAGACAAGAGTCTTGGTGTTCAAGTGAAGATGAAGGTCCTGGTATTCAGATGAAGATGAGAGTCCTGGTCTTCACTTGATGATAAGGATCCTGGTCTTCAGATGAAGATGAACAGGAAGACGAGAGTCTTGGTGTTCAAGTGAAGATGAAGGTCCTGGTAATCAGATGAAGATGAGAGTCATGGTCTTCACTTGATGATAAGGATCCTGGTCTTCAGATGAAGATGAACAGGAAAACGAGAGTCCTGGTGTTCAGGTGAAGATGAACACGAGAGTCCTGGTCTTCAGATGAAGACAAGAGTCCTGGTCTTCAGATGAAGATGAAGACAAGAGTCTTGGTGTTCAAGTGAAGATGAAGGTCCTGGTCTTCAGATGAAGACGAGGGTCCTGGTGTTCAGATGAAGATGGGGTCCTGGTCTTCAGATGAAGATGAGAGTCCTGGTCTTCAGATGAAGACAAGAGTCCTGGTTCAGATGAAGACAAGAGTCTTGGTGTTCAGATGAAGATGAAGACAAGAGTCTTGGTGTTCAAGTGCAGAAGAAGGTCCTGGTATTCAGATGAAGATGAGAGTCCTGGTCTTCACTTGATGATAAGGATCCTGGTCTTCAGATGAAGATGAACAGGAAGACGAGAGTCCTGCTGTTCAAGTGAAGATGAAGGTACTGGTAATCAGATGAAGATGAGAGTCCTGGTCTTCACTTGATGATAAGGATCCTGGTCTTCAGATGAAGATGAACAGGAAGACGAGAGTCCCGGTGTTCAGGTGAAGATGAAGACGAGAGTCCTGGTCTTCAGATGAAGACAACAGTCCTGGTCTTCAGATGAAGATGAACAGGAAGACGAGAGTCCTGGTGTTCAAGTGAAGATGAAGGTCCTGGTATTCAGATGAAGATGAGAGTCCTGGTCTTCACTTGATGATAAGGATCCTGGTCTTCAGATGAAGATGAACAGGAAGACGAGAGTCCTGGTGTTCAGGTGAAGATGAAGACAAGAGTCCTGGTCTTCAGATGAAGATGAAGACAAGAGTCTTGGTGTTCAAGTGAAGATGAAGGTCCTGGTATTCAGATGAAGATGAGAGTCATGGTCTTCACTTGAAGATAAGGATCCTGGTCTTCAGATGAAGATGAACAGAAAGACGAGAGTCCTGGTGTTCAGGTGAAGATGAAGACGAGAGTCCTGGTCTTCAGATGAAGACGAGGGTCCTGGTGTTCAGATGGAGATGAAGACAAGAGTCTTGGTGTTCAAGTGAAGATGAAGGTCCTGGTCTTCAGATCATGACGAGGGTCCTGGTGTTCAGATGAAGACAAGAGTCTTGGTGTACAAGTGAAGATGAAGGTCCTGGTATTCAGATGAAGATGAGAGTCCTGGTCTTCACTTGATGATAAGGATCCTGGTCTTCAGATGAAGATGAACAGGAAGACGAGAGTCCTGGTGTTCAGGTGAAGATGAAGACGAGAGTCCTGGTCTTCAGATGAAGACAAGAGTCCTGGTCTTCAGATGAAGATGAAGACGAGTCTTGGTGTTCAAGTGAAGATAAAGGTCCTGGTATTCAGATGAAGATGAGAGTCCTGGTCTTCACTTGATGATAAGGATCCTGGTCTTCAGATGAAGATGAACAGGAAGACGAGAGTCTTGGTGTTCAAGTGAAGATGAAGTTCCTGGTAATCAGATGAAGATGAGAGTCCTGGTCTTCACTTGATGATAAGGATCCTGGTCTTCAGATGAAGATGAACAGGAAGACGAGAGTCCTGGTGTTCAGGTGAAGATGAAGACGAGAGTCCTGGTCTTCAGATGAAGACAAGATTCCTGGTCTTCAGATGAAGACAAGAGTTTTGGTGTTCAAGTGAAGATGAAGGTCCTGGTATTCAGATGAAGATGAGAGTCCTGGTCTTCACTTGATGATAAGAATCCTGGTCTTCAGATGAAGATGAACAGGAAGACGAGAGTCTTGGTGTTCAAGTGAAGATGAAGGTCATGGTAATCAGATGAAGATGCGAGTCATGGTCTTCACTTGATGATAAGGATCCTGGTCTTCAGATGAAGATGAACAGGAAAACGAGAGTCCTGGTGTTCAGGTGAAGATGAAGACGAGAGTCCTGGTGTTCAGGTGAAGATGAAGACGAGAGTCCTGGTCTTCAGATGAAGACAAGAGCCCTGGTCTTCAGATGAAGATGAAGACAAGAGTCTTGGTGTTCAAGTGAAGATGAAGGTCCTGGTCTTCAGATGAAGACGAAGGTCCTGGTGTTCAGATGAAGACAAGAGTCTTGGTGTACAAGTGAAGATGAAGGTCCTGGTATTCAGATGAAGACAAGAGTCTTGGTGGTCAAGTGAAGATGAAGGTCCTGGTATTCAGATGAAGATGAGAGTCATGGTCTTCACTTGAAGATAAGGATCCTGGTCTTCAGATGAAGATGAACAGGAAGACGAGAGTCCTGGTGTTCAGGTGAAGATGAAGACGAGAGTCCTGGTCTTCAGATGAAGACGAAGGTCCTGGTGTTCAGATGGAGATGAAGACGAGAGTCTTGGTGTTCAAGTGAAGATGAAGGTCCTGGTCTTCAGATCAAGACGAGGGTCCTGGTGTTCAGATGAAGACAAGAGTCTTGGTGTACAAGTGAAGATGAAGGTGTTGGTATTCAGATGAAGATGGGGGGTCCTGGTCTTCAGATGAAGGTGAGAGTCCTGGTCTTCACTTGATGATAAGGATCCTGGTCTTCAGATGAAGATGAACAGGAAGACGAGAGTCCTGGTGTTCAGGTGAAGATGAAGACGAGAGTCCTGGTCTTCAGATGAAGACAAGAGTCCTGGTCTTCAGATGAAAATGAAGACAAGAGTCATGGTGTTCAAGTGAAGATGAAGGTCCTGGTATTCAGATGAAGATGAGAGTCCTGGTCTTCACTTGATGATAAGGATCCTGGTCTTCAGATGAAGATGAACAGGAAGACGAGAGTCCTGGCGTTCAGGTGAAGATGAAGACGAGAGTCCTGGTCTTCAGATGAAGACAAGAGTCCTGGTCTTCAGATGAAGATGAAGACGAGTCTTGGTGTTCAAGTGAAGATGAAGGTCCTGGTATTCAGATGAAGATGAGAGTCCTGGTCTTCACTTGATGATAAGGATCCTGGTCTTCAGATGAAGATGAAGACAAGAGTCTTGGTGTTCAAGTGAAGATGAAGGTCCTGGTATTCAGATGAAGATGAGAGTCCTGGTCTTCACTTGATGATAAGGATCCTGGTCTTCAGATGAAGATGAACAGGAAGACGAGAGTCCTGGTGTTCAAGTGAAGATGAAGGTCCTGGTATTCAGATGAAGATGAGAGTCCTGGTCTTCACTTGATTATAAGGATCCTGGTCTTCAGATAAAGATGAACAGGAAGACGAGACCCTGGTGTTCAGGTGAAGATGAAGACGAGAGTCCTGGTCTTCAGATGAAGACAAGAGTCCTGGTCTTCAGATGAAGATGAAGACAAGAGTCTTGGTGTTCAAGTGAAGATGAA
Organism: Amphiprion ocellaris; assembly: GCF_022539595.1. Lineage (NCBI taxonomy): Eukaryota > Metazoa > Chordata > Actinopteri > Pomacentridae > Amphiprion > Amphiprion ocellaris. The sequence goes on from NC_072768.1 coordinate 31,596,110, forward strand.
GGTCCTGGTATTCAGATGAAGATGAGAGTCCTGGTCTTCACTTGATGATAAGGATCCTGGTCTTCAGATGAAGATGAACAGGAAGACGAGAGTCTTGGTGTTCAAGTGAAGATGAAGGTCCTGGTAATCAGATGAAGATGAGAGTCATGGTCTTCACTTGATGATAAGGATCCTGGTCTTCAGATGAAGATGAACAGGAAAACGAGAGTCCTGGTGTTCAGGTGAAGATGAACACGAGAGTCCTGGTCTTCAGATGAAGACAAGAGTCCTGGTCTTCAGATGAAGATGAAGACAAGAGTCTTGGTGTTCAAGTGAAGATGAAGGTCCTGGTCTTCAGATGAAGACGAGGGTCCTGGTGTTCAGATGAAGATGGGGTCCTGGTCTTCAGATGAAGATGAGAGTCCTGGTCTTCAGATGAAGACAAGAGTCCTGGTTCAGATGAAGACAAGAGTCTTGGTGTTCAAGTGAAGATGAAGGTCCTGGTATTCAGATGAAGATGAGAGTCCTGGTCTTCACTTGATGATAAGGATCCTGGTCTTCAGATGAAGATGAACAGGAAGACGAGAGTCCTGGTGTTCAGGTGAAGATGAAGACGAGAGTCCTGGTCTTCAGATGAAGACAAGAGTCCTGGTCTTCAGATGAAGATGAAGACGAGTCTTGGTGTTCAAGTGAAGATGAAGGTCCTGGTATTCAGATGAAGATGAGAGTCCTGGTCTTCACTTGATGATAAGGATCCTGGTCTTCAGATGAAGATGAAGACAAGAGTCTTGGTGTTCAAGTGAAGATGAAGGTCCTGGTATTCAGATGAAGATGAGAGTCCTGGTCTTCACTTGATGATAAGGATCCTGGTCTTCAGATGAAGATGAACAGGAAGACGAGAGTCCTGGTGTTCAAGTGAAGATGAAGGTCCTGGTATTCAGATGAAGATGAGAGTCCTGGTCTTCACTTGATGATAAGGATCCTGGTCTTCAGATGAAGATGAACAGGAAGACGAGACCCTGGTGTTCAGGTGAAGATGAAGACGAGAGTCCTGGTCTTCAGATGAAGACAAGAGTCCTGGTCTTCAGATGAAGATGAAGACAAGAGTCTTGGTGTTCAAGTGAAGATGAAGGTCCTGGTATTCAGATGAAGATGAGAGTCCTGGTCTTCACTTGATGATAAGGATCCTGGTCTTCAGATGAAGATGAACAGGAAGACGAGAGTCTTGGTGTTCAAGTGAAGATGAAGGTCCTGGTAATCAGATGAAGATGAGAGTCATGGTCTTCACTTGATGATAAGGATCCTGGTCTTCAGATGAAGATGAACAGGAAAACGAGAGTCCTGGTGTTCAGGTGAAGATGAACACGAGAGTCCTGGTCTTCAGATGAAGACAAGAGTCCTGGTCTTCAGATGAAGATGAAGACAAGAGTCTTGGTGTTGAAGTGAAGATGAAGGTCCTGGTCTTCAGATGAAGACGAGGGTCCTGGTGTTCAGATGAAGATGGGGTCCTGGTCTTCAGATGAAGATGAGAGTCCTGGTCTTCAGATGAAGACAAGAGTCCTGGTTCAGATGAAGACAAGAGTCTTGGTGTTCAGATGAAGATGAAGACAAGAGTCTTGGTGTTCAAGTGCAGAAGAAGGTCCTGGTATTCAGATGAAGATGAGAGTCCTGGTCTTCAATTGATGATAAGGATCCTGGTCTTCAGATAAAGATGAACAGGAAGACGAGAGTCCTGGTGTTCAAGTGAAGATGAAGGTCCTGGTATTCAGATGAAGATGAGAGTCCTGGTCTTCACTTGATGATAAGGATCCTGGTCTTCAGATGAAGATGAACAGGAAGACGAGAGTCCTGCTGTTCAAGTGAAGATGAAGGTACTGGTAATCAGATGAAGATGAGAGTCCTGGTCTTCACTTGATGATAAGGATCTTGGTCTTCAGATGAAGATGAACAGGAAGACGAGAGTCCCGGTGTTCAGGTGAAGATGAAGACGAGAGTCCTGGTCTTCAGATGAAGACAACAGTCCTGGTCTTCAGATGAAGATGAACAGGAAGACGAGAGTCCTGGTGTTCAAGTGAAGATGAAGGTCCTGGTATTCAGATGAAGATGAGAGTCCTGGTCTTCACTTGATGATAAGGATCCTGGTCTTCAGATGAAGATGAACAGGAAGACGAGAGTCCTGGTGTTCAGGTGAAGATGAAGACAAGAGTCCTGGTCTTCAGATGAAGATGAAGACAAGAGTCTTGGTGTTCAAGTGAAGATGAAGGTCCTGGTATTCAGATGAAGATGAGAGTCATGGTCTTCACTTGAAGATAAGGATCCTGGTCTTCAGATGAAGATGAACAGAAAGACGAGAGTCCTGGTGTTCAGGTGAAGATGAAGACGAGAGTCCTGGTCTTCAGATGAAGACGAGGGTCCTGGTGTTCAGATGGAGATGAAGACAAGAGTCTTGGTGTTCAAGTGAAGATGAAGGTCCTGGTCTTCAGATCTTGACGAGGGTCCTGGTGTTCAGATGAAGACAAGAGTCTTGGTGTACAAGTGAAGATGAAGGTCCTGGTATTCAGATGAAGATGAGAGTCCTGGTCTTCACTTGATGATAAGGATCCTGGTCTTCAGATGAAGATGAACAGGAAGACGAGAGTCCTGGTGTTCAGGTGAAGATGAAGACGAGAGTCCTGGTCTTCAGATGAAGACAAGAGTCCTGGTCTTCAGATGAAGATGAAGACGAGTCTTGGTGTTCAAGTGAAGATAAAGGTCCTGGTATTCAGATGAAGATGAGAGTCCTGGTCTTCACTTGATGATAAGGATCCTGGTCTTCAGATGAAGATGAACAGGAAGACGAGAGTCTTGGTGTTCAAGTGAAGATGAAGTTCCTGGTAATCAGATGAAGATGAGAGTCCTGGTCTTCACTTGATGATAAGGATCCTGGTCTTCAGATGAAGATGAACAGGAAGACGAGAGTCCTGGTGTTCAGGTGAAGATGAAGACGAGAGTCCTGGTCTTCAGATGAAGACAAGATTCCTGGTCTTCAGATGAAGATGAAGACAAGAGTTTTGGTGTTCAAGTGAAGATGAAGGTCCTGGTATTCAGATGAAGATGAGAGTCCTGGTCTTCACTTGATGATAAGAATCCTGGTCTTCAGATGAAGATGAACAGGAAGACGAGAGTCTTGGTGTTCAAGTGAAGATGAAGGTCATGGTAATCAGATGAAGATGCGAGTCATGGTCTTCACTTGATGATAAGGATCCTGGTCTTCAGATGAAGATGAACAGGAAAACGAGAGTCCTGGTGTTCAGGTGAAGATGAAGACGAGAGTCCTGGTGTTCAGGTGAAGATGAAGACGAGAGTCCTGGTCTTCAGATGAAGACAAGAGCCCTGGTCTTCAGATGAAGATGAAGACAAGAGTTTTGGTGTTCAAGTGAAGATGAAGGTCCTGGTCTTCAGATGAAGACGAAGGTCCTGGTGTTCAGATGAAGACAAGAGTCTTGGTGTACAAGTGAAGATGAAGGTCCTGGTATTCAGATGAAGATGGGGTCCTGGTCTTCAGATGAAGATGAGAGTCCTGGTCTTCACTTGATGATAAGGATCCTGGTCTTCAGATGAAGATGAACAGGAAGACGAGAGTCCTGGTGTTCAGGTGAAGATGAAGACGAGAGTCCTGGTCTTCCGATGAAGACAAGAGTCCTGGTCTTCAGATGAAGATGAAGACAAGAGTCTTGGTGTTCAAGTGAAGATGAAGGTCCTGGTAATCAGATGAAGATGCGAGTCATGGTCTTCACTTGATGATAAGGATCCTGGTCTTCAGATGAAGATGAACAGGAAGACGAGAGTCCTGGTGTTCAGGTGAAGATGAAGACGAGAGTCCTGGTCTTCAGATGAAGACAAGAGCCCTGGTCTTCAGATGAAGATGAAGACAAGAGTCTTGGTGTTCAAGTGAAGATGAAGGTCCTGGTCTTCAGATGAAGACGAGGGTCCTGGTGTTCAGATGAAGACAAGAGTCTTGGGGTACAAGTGAAGATGAAGGTCCTGGTATTCAGATGAAGATGGGGTCCTGGTCTTCAGATGAAGATGAGAGTCCTGGTCTTCACTTGATGATAAGGATCCTGGTCTTCAGATGAAGATGAACAGGAAGACGAGAGTCCTGGTGTTCAGGTGAAGATGAAGACGAGAGTCCTGGTCTTCCGATGAAGACAAGAGTCCTGGTCTTCAGATGAAGATGAAGACAAGAGTCTTGGTGTTCAAGTGAAGATGAAGGTCCTGGTATTCAGATGAAGATGAGAGTCCTGGTCTTCACTTGATGATAAGGATCCTGGTCTTCAGATGAAGATGAACAGGAAGACGAGAGTCCTGGTGTTCAGGTGAAGATGAAGATGAGAGTCCTGGTCTTCAGATGAAGACAAGAGTCCTGGTCTTCAGATGAAGATGAAGACGAGTCTTGGTGTTCAAGTGAAGATGAAGGTCCTGGTATTCAGATGAAGATGAGAGTCCTGGTCTTCACTTGATGATAAGGATCCTGGTCTTCAGATGAAGATGAACAGGAAGACGAGAGTCTTGGTGTTCAAGTGAAGATGAAGGTCCTGGTAATCAGATGAAGATGAGAGTCCTGGTCTTCACTTGATGATAAGGATCCTGGTCTTCAAATGAAGATGAACAGGAAGACGAGAGTCCTGGTGTTCAGGTGAAGATTAAGACGAGAGTCCTGGTCTTCAGATGAAGACAAGATTCCTGGTCTTCAGATGAAGATGAAGACAAGAGTTTTGGTGTTCAAGTGAAGATGAAGATCCTGGTATTCAGATGAAGATGAGAGTCCTGGTCTTCACTTGATGATAAGGATCCTGGTCTTCAGATGAAGATGAACAGGAAGACGAGAGTCTTGGTGTTCAAGTGAAGATGAAGGTCCTGGTAATCAGATGAAGATGAGAGTCATGGTCTTCACTTGATGATAAGGATCCTGGTCTTCAGATGAAGATGAACAGGAAGACGAGAGTCCTGGTGTTCAGGTGAAGATGAAGACGAGAGTCCTGGTCTTCAGATGAAGACAAGAGCCCTGGTCTTCAGATGAAGATGAAGACAAGAGTCTTGGTGTTCAAGTGAAGATGAAGGTCCTGGTCTTCAGATGAAGACGAGGGTCCTGGTGTTCAGATGAAGACAAGAGTCTTGGTGTACAAGTGAAGATGAAGGTCCTGGTATTCAGATGAAGATGGGGTCCTGGTCTTCAGATGAAGATGAGAGTCCTGGTCTTCACTTGATGATAAGGATCCTGGTCTTCAGATGAAGATGAACAGGAAGACGAGAGTCCTGGTGTTCAGGTGAAGATGAAGACGAGAGTCCTGGTCTTCCGATGAAGACAAGAGTCCTGGTCTTCAGATGAAGATGAAGACAAGAGTCTTGGTGTTCAAGTGAAGATGAAGGTCCTGGTATTCAGATGAAGATGAGAGTCCTGGTCTTCACTTGATGATAAGGATCCTGGTCTTCAGATGAAGATGAACAGGAAGACGAGAGTCCTGGTGTTCAGGTGAAGATGAAGATGAGAGTCCTGGTCTTCAGATGAAGACAAGAGTCCTGGTCTTCAGATGAAGATGAAGACGAGTCTTGGTGTTCAAGTGAAGATGAAGGTCCTGGTATTCAGATGAAGATGAGAGTCCTGGTCTTCACTTGATGATAAGGATCCTGGTCTTCAGATGAAGATGAACAGGAAGACGAGAGTCTTGGTGTTCAAGTGAAGATGAAGGTCCTGGTAATCAGATGAAGATGAGAGTCCTGGTCTTCACTTGATGATAAGGATCCTGGTCTTCAAATGAAGATGAACAGGAAGACGAGAGTCCTGGTGTTCAGGTGAAGATTAAGACGAGAGTCCTGGTCTTCAGATGAAGACAAGATTCCTGGTCTTCAGATGAAGATGAAGACAAGAGTTTTGGTGTTCAAGTGAAGATGAAGATCCTGGTATTCAGATGAAGATGAGAGTCCTGGTCTTCACTTGATGATAAGGATCCTGGTCTTCAGATGAAGATGAACAGGAAGACGAGAGTCTTGGTGTTCAAGTGAAGATGAAGGTCCTGGTAATCAGATGAAGATGAGAGTCATGGTCTTCACTTGATGATAAGGATCCTGGTCTTCAGATGAAGATGAACAGGAAGACGAGAGTCCTGGTGTTCAGGTGAAGATGAAGACGAGAGTCCTGGTCTTCAGATGAAGACAAGAGTCCTGGTCTTCAGATGAAGATGAAGACAAGAGTCTTGGTGTTCAAGTGAAGATGAAGGTCCTGGTCTCCAGATGAAGATGAGGGTCCTGGTGTTCAGATGAAGACAAGAGTCTTGGTGTACAAGTGAAGATGAAAGTCCTGGTATTCAGATGAAGATGGGGTCCTGGTCTTCAGATGAAGATGAGAGTCCTGGTCTTCACTTGATGATAAGGATCCTGGTCTTCAGATGAAGATGAACAGGAAGACGAGAGTCCTGCTGTTCAGGTGAAGATGAAGACGAGAGTCCTGGTCTTCAGATGAAGACAAGAGTCCTGGTTCAGATGAAGATGAAGACAAGAGTCTTGGTGTTCAAGTGAAGATGAAGGTCCTGGTATTCAGATGAAGATGAGAGTCCTGGTCTTCACTTGATGATAAGGATCCTGGTCTTCAGATGAAGATGAACAGGAAGACGAGAGTCCTGCTGTTCAAGTGAAGATGAAGGTCCTGGTATTCAGATGAAGATGAGAGTCCTGGTCTTCACTTGATGATAAGGATCCTGGTCTTCCGATGAAGATGAACAGGACGACGAGAGTCCCGGTGTTCAGGTGAAGATGAAGACGAGAGTCCTGGTCTTCAGATGAAGACAAGAGTCCTGGTCTTCAGATGAAGATGAACAGGAAGACGAGAGTCCTGGTGTTCAAGTGAAGATGAAGGTCCTGGTATTCAGATGAAGATGAGAGTCCTGGTCTTCACTTGATGATAAGGATCCTGGTCTTCAGATGAAGATGAACAGGAAGACGAGAGTCCTGGCGTTCAGGTGAAGATGAAGACGAGAGTCCTGGTCTTCAGATGAAGACAAGAGTCCTGGTCTTCAGATGAAGATGAAGACAAGAGTCTTGGTGTTCAAGTGAAGATGAAGGTCCTGGTATTCAGATGAAGATGAGAGTCCTGGTCTTCACTTGATGATAAGGATCCTGGTCTTCAGATGAAGATGAACAGGAAGACGAGAGTCCTGGTGTTCAGGTGAAGATGAAAGTCCTGGTCTTCAGATGAAGACAAGAGTCCTGGTCTTCAGATGAAGATGAAGACAAGAGTCTTGGTGTTCAAGTGAAGATGAAGGTCCTGGTATTCAGATGAAGATGAGAGTCCTGGTCTTCACTTGATGATAAGGATCCTGGTCTTCAGATGAAGATGAACAGGAAGACGAGAGTCCTGGTGTTCAGGTGAAGATGAAGACGAGAGTCCTGGTCTTCAGATGAAGACGAGGGTCCTGGTGTTCAGATGGAGATGAAGACAAGAGTCTTGGTGTTCAAGTGAAGATGAAGGTCCTGGTCTTCAGATCATGACGAGGGTCCTGGTGTTCAGATGAAGACAAGAGTCTTGGTGTACAAGTGAAGATGAAGGTGTTGGTATTCAGATGAAGATGGGGGTCCTGGTCTTCAGATGAAGATGAGAGTCCTGGTCTTCACTTGATGATAAGGATCCTGGTCTTCAGATGAAGATGAACAGGAAGACGAGAGTCCTGGCGTTCAGGTGAAGATGAAGACGAGAGTCCTGGTCTTCAGATGAAGACAAGAGTCCTGGTCTTCAGATGAAGATGAAGACAAGAGTCTTGGTGTTCAAGTGAAGATGAAGGTCCTGGTATTCAGATGAAGATGAGAGTCCTGGTCTTCACTTGATGATAAGGATCCTGGTCTTCAGATGAAGATGAACGGGAAGACGAGAGTCCTGGTGTTCAGGTGAAGATGAAAGTCCTGGTCTTCAGATGAAGACAAGAGTCCTGGTCTTCAGATGAAGATGAAGACAAGAGTCTTGGTGTTCAAGTGAAGATGAAGGTCCTGGTATTCAGATGAAGATGAGAGTCCTGGTCTTCACTTGATGATAAGGATCCTGGTCTTCAGATGAAGATGAACAGGAAGACGAGAGTCCTGGTGTTCAGGTGAAGATGAAGACGAGAGTCCTGGTCTTCAGATGAAGACAAGAGTCCTGGTCTTCAGATGAAGATGAAGACGAGTCTTGGTGTTCAAGTGAAGATAAAGGTCCTGGTATTCAGATGAAGATGAGAGTCCTGGTCTTCACTTGATGATAAGGATCCTGGTCTTCAGATGAAGATGAACAGGAAGACGAGAGTCTTGGTGTTCAAGTGAAGATGAAGGTCCTGGTAATCAGATGAAGATGAGAGTCCTGGTCTTCACTTGATGATAAGGATCCTGGTCTTCAGATGAAGATGAACAGGAAGACGAGAGTCCTGGTGTTCAGGTGAAGATGAAGACAAGAGTCTTGGTGTTCAAGTGAAGATGAAGGTCCTGGTATTCAGATGAAGATGAGCGTCCTGGTCTTCACTTGATGATAAGGATCCTGGTCTTCAGATGAAGATGAACAGGAAGACGAGAGTCCTGGTGTTCAGGTGAAGAAGAAGACAAGAGTCCTGGTCTTCAGATGAAGACAAGATTCCTGGTCTTCAGATGAAGATGAAGACAAGAGTCTTGGTGGTCAAGTGAAGATGAAGGTCCTGGTATTCAGATGAAGATGAGAGTCATGGTCTTCACTTGAAGATAAGGATCCTGGTCTTCAGATGAAGATGAACAGGAAGACGAGAGTCCTGGTGTTCAGGTGAAGATGAAGACGAGAGTCCTGGTCTTCAGATGAAGACGAGGGTCCTGGTGTTCAGATGGAGATGAAGACAACAGTCTTGGTGTTCAAGTGAAGATGAAGGTCCTGGTCTTCAGATCATGACGAGGGTCCTGGTGTTCAGATGAAGACAAGAGTCTTGGTGTACAAGTGAAGATGAAGGTGTTGGTATTCAGATGAAGATGGGGGTCCTGGTCTTCAGATGAAGATGAGAGTCCTGGTCTTCACTTGATGATAAGGATCCTGGTCTTCAGATGAAGATGAACAGGAAGACGAGAGTCCTGGCGTTCAGGTGAAGATGAAGACGAGAGTCCTGGTCTTCAGATGAAGACAAGAGTCATGGTCTTCAGATGAAGATGAAGACAAGAGTCTTGGTGTTCAAGTGAAGATGAAGGTCCTGGTATTCAGATGAAGATGAGAGTCCTGGTCTTCACTTGATGATGAGGATCCTGGTCTTCAGATGAAGATGAACAGGAAGACGAGAGTCCTGGTGTTCAGGTGAAGATGAAGACGAGAGTCCTGGTCTTCAGATGAAGACAAGAGTCATGGTCTTCAGATGAAGATGAAGACAAGAGTCTTGGTGTTCAAGTGAAGATGAAGGTCCTGGTATTCAGATGAAGATGAGAGTCCTGGTCTTCACTTGATGATAAGGATCCTGGTCTTCAGATGAAGATGAACAGGAAGACGAGAGTCCTGGTGTTCAGGTGAAGATGAAGACGAGAGTCCTGGTCTTCAGATGAAGACAAGAGTCCTGGTCTTCAGATGAAGATGAAGACAAGAGTCTTGGTGTTCAAGTGAAGATGAAGGTCCTGGTATTCAGATGAAGATGAGAGTCCTGGTCTTCACTTGATGATAAGGATCCTGGTCTTCAGATGAAGATGAACAGGAAGACGAGAGTCCTGGTGTTCAGGTGAAGATGAAGACGAGAGTCCTGGTCTTCAGATGAAGACAAGATTCCTGGTCTTCAGATGAAGATGAAGACAAGAGTTTTGGTGTTCAAGTGAAGATGAAGGTCCTGGTATTCAGATGAAGATGAGAGTCCTGGTCTTCACTTGATGATAAGAATCCTGGTCTTCAGATGAAGATGAACAGGAAGACGAGAGTCTTGGTGTTCAAGTGAAGATGAAGGTCATGGTAATCAGATGAAGATGCGAGTCATGGTCTTCACTTGATGATAAGGATCCTGGTCTTCAGATGAAGATGAACAGGAAAACGAGAGTCCTGGTGTTCAGGTGAAGATGAAGACGAGAGTCCTGGTGTTCAGGTGAAGATGAAGACGAGAGTCCTGGTCTTCAGATGAAGACAAGAGCCCTGGTCTTCAGATGAAGATGAAGACAAGAGTCTTGGTGTTCAAGTGAAGATGAAGGTCCTGGTCTTCAGATGAAGACGAAGGTCCTGGTGTTCAGATGAAGACAAGAGTCTTGGTGTACAAGTGAAGATGAAGGTCCTGGTATTCAGATGAAGACAAGAGTCTTGGTGGTCAAGTGAAGATGAAGGTCCTGGTATTCAGATGAAGATGAGAGTCATGGTCTTCACTTGAAGATAAGGATCCTGGTCTTCAGATGAAGATGAACAGGAAGACGAGAGTCCTGGTGTTCAGGTGAAGATGAAGACGAGAGTCCTGGTCTTCAGATGAAGACGAAGGTCCTGGTGTTCAGATGGAGATGAAGACGAGAGTCTTGGTGTTCAAGTGAAGATGAAGGTCCTGGTCTTCAGATCATGACGAGGGTCCTGGTGTTCAGATGAAGACAAGAGTCTTGGTGTACAAGTGAAGATGAAGGTGTTGGTATTCAGATGAAGATGGGGGGTCCTGGTCTTCAGATGAAGGTGAGAGTCCTGGTCTTCACTTGATGATAAGGATCCTGGTCTTCAGATGAAGATGAACAGGAAGACGAGAGTCCTGGCGTTCAGGTGAATAGGAAGACGAGAGTCCTGGTCTTCAGATGAAGACAAGAGTCCTGGTCTTCAGATGAAGATGAAGACAAGAGTCTTGGTGTTCAAGTGAAGATGAAGGTCCTGGTATTCAGATGAAGATGAGAGTCCTGGTCTTCACTTGATGATAAGGATCCTGGTCTTCAGATGAAGATGAACGGGAAGACGAGAGTCCTGGTGTTCCGGTGAAGATGAAGACGAGAGTCCTGGTCTTCAGATGAAGACAAGAGTCCTGGTCTTCAGATGAAGATGAAGACAAGAGTCTTGGTGTTCAAGTGAAGATGAAGGTCCTGGTATTCAGATGAAGATGAGAGTCCTGGTCTTCACTTGATGATAAGGGTCCTGGTCTTCAGATGAAGATGAAGACAAGAGTCTTGGTGTTCAAGTGAAGATGAAGGTCCTGGTATTCAGATGAAGATGAGAGTCATGGTCTTCACTTGAAGATAAGGATCCTGGTCTTCAGATGAAGATGAACAGGAAGACGAGAGCCCTGGTGTTCAGGTGAAGATGAAGACGAGAGTCCTGGTCTTCAGATGAAGACGAGGGTCCTGGTGTTCAGATGAAGATGAAGACAAGAGTCTTGGTGTTCAAGTGAAGATGAAGGTCCTGGTCTTCAGATCAAGACGAGGGTTCTGGTGTTCAGATGAAGACAAGAGTCTTGGTGTACAAGTGAAGATGAAGGTCTTGGTATTCAGATGAAGATGGGGGTCCTGGTCTTCAGATGAAGATGAGAGTCCTGGTCTTCACTTGATGATAAGGATCCTGGTGTTCAGATGAAGATGAACAGGAAGACGAGAGTCCTGGTGTTCAGGTGAAGATGAAGACGAGAGTCCTGGTCTTCAGATGAAGACAAGAGTCCTGGTCTTCAGATGAAAATGAAGACAAGAGTCATGGTGTTCAAGTGAAGATGAAGGTCCTGGTATTCAGATGAAGATGAGAGTCCTGGTCTTCACTTGATGATAAGGATCCTGGTCTTCAGATGAAGATGAACAGGAAGACGAGAGTCCTGGCGTTCAGGTGAAGATGAAGACGAGAGTCCTGGTCTTCAGATGAAGACAAGAGTCCTGGTCTTCAGATGAAGATGAAGACAAGAGTCTTGGTGTTCAAGTGAAGATGAAGGTCCTGGTATTCAGATGAAGATGAGAGTCCTGGTCTTCACTTGATGATAAGGATCCTGGTCTTCAGATGAAGATGAACAGGAAGACGAGAGTCCTGGTGTTCAGGTGAAGATGAAGACGAGAGTCCTGGTCTTCAGATGAAGACAAGAGTCCTGGTCTTCAGATGAAGATGAAGACGAGTCTTGGTGTTCAAGTGAAGATGAAGGTCCTGGTATTCAGATGAAGATGAGAGTCCTGGTCTTCACTTGATGATAAGGATCCTGGTCTTCAGATGAAGATGAAGACAAGAGTCTTGGTGTTCAAGTGAAGATGAAGGTCCTGGTATTCAGATGAAGATGAGAGTCCTGGTCTTCACTTGATGATAAGGATCCTGGTCTTCAGATGAAGATGAACAGGAAGACGAGAGTCCTGGTGTTCAAGTGAAGATGAAGGTCCTGGTATTCAGATGAAGATGAGAGTCCTGGTCTTCACTTGATGATAAGGATCCTGGTCTTCAGATGAAGATGAACAGGAAGACGAGACCCTGGTGTTCAGGTGAAGATGAAGACGAGAGTCCTGGTCTTCAGATGAAGACAAGAGTCCTGGTCTTCAGATGAAGATGAAGACAAGAGTCTTGGTGTTCAAGTGAAGATGAAGGTCCTGGTAATCAGATGAAGATGAGAGTCATGGTCTTCACTTGATGATAAGGATCCTGGTCTTCAGATGAAGATGAACAGGAAAACGAGAGTCCTGGTGTTCAGGTGAAGATGAACACGAGAGTCCTGGTCTTCAGATGAAGACAAGAGTCCTGGTCTTCAGATGAAGATGAAGACAAGAGTCTTGGTGTTCAAGTGAAGATGAAGGTCCTGGTCTTCAGATGAAGACGAGGGTCCTGGTGTTCAGATGAAGATGGGGTCCTGGTCTTCAGATGAAGATGAGAGTCCTGGTCTTCAGATGAAGACAAGAGTCCTGGTTCAGATGAAGACAAGAGTCTTGGTGTTCAAGTGAAGATGAAGGTCCTGGTATTCAGATGAAGATGAGAGTCCTGGTCTTCACTTGATGATAAGGATCCTGGTCTTCAGATGAAGATGAAAAGAAGACGAGAGTCCTGCTGTTCAAGTGAAGATGAAGGTACTGGTAATCAGATGAAGATGAGAGTCCTGGTCTTCACTTGATGATAAGGATCCTGGTCTTCAGATGAAGATGAACAGGAAGACGAGAGTCCTGGTGTTCAGGTGAAGATGAAGACGAGAGTCCTGGTCTTCAGATGAAGACAAGAGGCCTGGTCTTCAGATGAAGATGAAGACAAGAGTCTTGGTGTTCAAGTGCAGAAGAAGGTCCTGGTATTCAGATGAAGATGAGAGTCCTGGTCTTCACTTGATGATAAGGATCCTGGTCTTCAGATAAAGATGAACAGGAAGACGAGAGTCCTGGTGTTCAAGTGAAGATGAAGGTCCTGGTATTCAGATGAAGATGAGAGTCCTGGTCTTCACTTGATGATAAGGATCCTGGTCTTCAGATGAAGATGAACAGGAAGACGAGAGTCCTGCTGTTCAAGTGAAGATGAAGGTACTGGTAATCAGATGAAGATGAGAGTCCTGGTCTTCACTTGATGATAAGGATCCTGGTCTTCAGATGAAGATGAACAGGAAGACGAGAGTCCCGGTGTTCAGGTGAAGATGAAGACGAGAGTCCTGGTCTTCAGATGAAGACAACAGTCCTGGTCTTCAGATGAAGATGAACAGGAAGACGAGAGTCCTGGTGTTCAAGTGAAGATGAAGGTCCTGGTATTCAGATGAAGATGAGAGTCCTGGTCTTCACTTGATGATAAGGATCCTGGTCTTCAGATGAAGATGAACAGGAAGACGAGAGTCCTGGTGTTCAGGTGAAGATGAAGACAAGAGTCCTGGTCTTCAGATGAAGATGAAGACAAGAGTCTTGGTGTTCAAGTGAAGATGAAGGTCCTGGTATTCAGATGAAGATGAGAGTCATGGTCTTCACTTGAAGATAAGGATCCTGGTCTTCAGATGAAGATGAACAGAAAGACGAGAGTCCTGGTGTTCAGGTGAAGATGAAGACGAGAGTCCTGGTCTTCAGATGAAGACGAGGGTCCTGGTGTTCAGATGGAGATGAAGACAAGAGTCTTGGTGTTCAAGTGAAGATGAAGGTCCTGGTCTTCAGATCATGACGAGGGTCCTGGTGTTCAGATGAAGACAAGAGTCTTGGTGTACAAGTGAAGATGAAGGTCCTGGTATTCAGATGAAGATGAGAGTCCTGGTCTTCACTTGATGATAAGGATCCTGGTCTTCAGATGAAGATGAACAGGAAGACGAGAGTCCTGGTGTTCAGGTGAAGATGAAGACGAGAGTCCTGGTCTTCAGATGAAGACAAGAGTCCTGGTCTTCAGATGAAGATGAAGACGAGTCTTGGTGTTCAAGTGAAGATAAAGGTCCTGGTATTCAGATGAAGATGAGAGTCCTGGTCTTCACTTGATGATAAGGATCCTGGTCTTCAGATGAAGATGAACAGGAAGACGAGAGTCTTGGTGTTCAAGTGAAGATGAAGTTCCTGGTAATCAGATGAAGATGAGAGTCCTGGTCTTCACTTGATGATAAGGATCCTGGTCTTCAGATGAAGATGAACAGGAAGACGAGAGTCCTGGTGTTCAGGTGAAGATGAAGACGAGAGTCCTGGTCTTCAGATGAAGACAAGATTCCTGGTCTTCAGATGAAGATGAAGACAAGAGTTTTGGTGTTCAAGTGAAGATGAAGGTCCTGGTATTCAGATGAAGATGAGAGTCCTGGTCTTCACTTGATGATAAGAATCCTGGTCTTCAGATGAAGATGAACAGGAAGACGAGAGTCTTGGTGTTCAAGTGAAGATGAAGGTCATGGTAATCAGATGAAGATGCGAGTCATGGTCTTCACTTGATGATAAGGATCCTGGTCTTCAGATGAAGATGAACAGGAAAACGAGAGTCCTGGTGTTCAGGTGAAGATGAAGACGAGAGTCCTGGTGTTCAGGTGAAGATGAAGACGAGAGTCCTGGTCTTCAGATGAAGACAAGAGCCCTGGTCTTCAGATGAAGATGAAGACAAGAGTCTTGGTGTTCAAGTGAAGATGAAGGTCCTGGTCTTCAGATGAAGACGAAGGTCCTGGTGTTCAGATGAAGACAAGAGTCTTGGTGTACAAGTGAAGATGAAGGTCCTGGTATTCAGATGAAGACAAGAGTCTTGGTGGTCAAGTGAAGATGAAGGTCCTGGTATTCAGATGAAGATGAGAGTCATGGTCTTCACTTGAAGATAAGGATCCTGGTCTTCAGATGAAGATGAACAGGAAGACGAGAGTCCTGGTGTTCAGGTGAAGATGAAGACGAGAGTCCTGGTCTTCAGATGAAGACGAAGGTCCTGGTGTTCAGATGGAGATGAAGACGAGAGTCTTGGTGTTCAAGTGAAGATGAAGGTCCTGGTCTTCAGATCATGACGAGGGTCCTGGTGTTCAGATGAAGACAAGAGTCTTGGTGTACAAGTGAAGATGAAGGTGTTGGTATTCAGATGAAGATGGGGGGTCCTGGTCTTCAGATGAAGGTGAGAGTCCTGGTCTTCACTTGATGATAAGGATCCTGGTCTTCAGATGAAGATGAACAGGAAGACGAGAGTCCTGGCGTTCAGGTGAATAGGAAGACGAGAGTCCTGGTCTTCAGATGAAGACAAGAGTCCTGGTCTTCAGATGAAGATGAAGACAAGAGTCTTGGTGTTCAAGTGAAGATGAAGGTCCTGGTATTCAGATGAAGATGAGAGTCCTGGTCTTCACTTGATGATAAGGATCCTGGTCTTCAGATGAAGATGAACGGGAAGACGAGAGTCCTGGTGTTCCGGTGAAGATGAAGACGAGAGTCCTGGTCTTCAGATGAAGACAAGAGTCCTGGTCTTCAGATGAAGATGAAGACAAGAGTCTTGGTGTTCAAGTGAAGATGAAGGTCCTGGTATTCAGATGAAGATGAGAGTCCTGGTCTTCACTTGATGATAAGGGTCCTGGTCTTCAGATGAAGATGAAGACAAGAGTCTTGGTGTTCAAGTGAAGATGAAGGTCCTGGTATTCAGATGAAGATGAGAGTCATGGTCTTCACTTGAAGATAAGGATCCTGGTCTTCAGATGAAGATGAACAGGAAGACGAGAGCCCTGGTGTTCAGGTGAAGATGAAGACGAGAGTCCTGGTCTTCAGATGAAGACGAGGGTCCTGGTGTTCAGATGAAGATGAAGACAAGAGTCTTGGTGTTCAAGTGAAGATGAAGGTCCTGGTCTTCAGATCAAGACGAGGGTTCTGGTGTTCAGATGAAGACAAGAGTCTTGGTGTACAAGTGAAGATGAAGGTCTTGGTATTCAGATGAAGATGGGGGTCCTGGTCTTCAGATGAAGATGAGAGTCCTGGTCTTCACTTGATGATAAGGATCCTGGTGTTCAGATGAAGATGAACAGGAAGACGAGAGTCCTGGTGTTCAGGTGAAGATGAAGACGAGAGTCCTGGTCTTCAGATGAAGACAAGAGTCCTGGTCTTCAGATGAAAATGAAGACAAGAGTCATGGTGTTCAAGTGAAGATGAAGGTCCTGCTATTCAGATGAAGATGAGAGTCCTGGTCTTCACTTGATGATAAGGATCCTGGTCTTCAGATGAAGATGAACAGGAAGACGAGAGTCCTGGCGTTCAGGTGAAGATGAAGACGAGAGTCCTGGTCTTCAGATGAAGACAAGAGTCCTGGTCGTCAGATGAAGATGAAGACAAGAGTCTTGGTGTTCAAGTGAAGATGAAGGTCCTGGTATTCAGATGAAGATGAGAGTCCTGGTCTTCACTTGATGATAAGGATCCTGGTCTTCAGATGAAGATGAACAGGAAGACGAGAGTCCTGGTGTTCAGGTGAAGATGAAGACGAGAGTCCTGGTCTTCAGATGAAGACAAGAGTCCTGGTCTTCAGATGAAGATGAAGACGAGTCTTGGTGTTCAAGTGAAGATGAAGGTCCTGGTATTCAGATGAAGATGAGAGTCCTGGTCTTCACTTGATGATAAGGATCCTGGTCTTCAGATGAAGATGAAGACAAGAGTCTTGGTGTTCAAGTGAAGATGAAGGTCCTGGTATTCAGATGAAGATGAGAGTCCTGGTCTTCACTTGATGATAAGGATCCTGGTCTTCAGATGAAGATGAACAGGAAGACGAGAGTCCTGGTGTTCAAGTGAAGATGAAGGTCCTGGTATTCAGATGAAGATGAGAGTCCTGGTCTTCACTTGATGATAAGGATCCTGGTCTTCAGATGAAGATGAACAGGAAAACGACAGTCCTGGTGTTCAGGTGAAGATGAACACGAGAGTCCTGGTCTTCAGATGAAGACAAGAGTCCTGGTCTTCAGATGAAGATGAAGACAAGAGTCTTGGTGTTCAAGTGAAGATGAAGGTCCTGGTATTCAGATGAAGATGAGAGTCCTGGTCTTCACTTGATGATAAGGATCCTGGTCTTCAGATGAAGATGAACAGGAAGACGAGAGTCTTGGTGTTCAAGTGAAGATGAAGGTCCTGGTAATCAGATGAAGATGAGAGTCATGGTCTTCACTTGATGATAAGGATCCTGGTCTTCAGATGAAGATGAACAGGAAAACGACAGTCCTGGTGTTCAGGTGAAGATGAACACGAGAGTCCTGGTCTTCAGATGAAGACAAGAGTCCTGGTCTTCAGATGAAGATGAAGACAAGAGTCTTGGTGTTCAAGTGAAGATGAAGGTCCTGGTCTTCAGATGAAGACGAGGGTCCTGGTGTTAAGATGAAGATGGGGTCCTGGTCTTCAGATGAAGATGAGAGTCCTGGTCTTCAGATGAAGACAAGAGTCCTGGTTCAGATGAAGACAAGAGTCTTGGTGTTCAAGTGAAGATGAAGGTCCTGGTATTCAGATGAAGATGAGAGTCCTGGTCTTCACTTGATGATAAGGATCCTGGTCTTCAGATGAAGATGAACAGGAAGACGAGAGTCCTGGTGTTCAGGTGAAGATGAAGACGAGAGTCCTGGTCTTCAGATGAAGACAAGAGTCCTGGTCTTCAGATGAAGATGAAGACGAGTCTTGGTGTTCAAGTGAAGATGAAGGTCCTGGTATTCAGATGAAGATGAGAGTCCTGGTCTTCACTTGATGATAAGGATCCTGGTCTTCAGATGAAGATGAAGACAAGAGTCTTGGTGTTCAAGTGAAGATGAAGGTCCTGGTATTCAGATGAAGATGAGAGTCCTGGTCTTCACTTGATGATAAGGATCCTGGTCTTCAGATGAAGATGAACAGGAAGACGAGAGTCCTGGTGTTCAAGTGAAGATGAAGGTCCTGGTATTCAGATGAAGATGAGAGTCCTGGTCTTCACTTGATGATAAGGATCCTGGTCTTCAGATGAAGATGAACAGGAAGACGAGACCCTGGTGTTCAGGTGAAGATGAAGACGAGAGTCCTGGTCTTCAGATGAAGACAAGAGTCCTGGTCTTCAGATGAAGATGAAGACAAGAGTCTTGGTGTTCAAGTGAAGATGAAGGTCCTGGTATTCAGATGAAGATGAGAGTCCTGGTCTTCACTTGATGATAAGGATCCTGGTCTTCAGATGAAGATGAACAGGAAGACGAGAGTCTTGGTGTTCAAGTGAAGATGAAGGTCCTGGTAATCAGATGAAGATGAGAGTCATGGTCTTCACTTGATGATAAGGATCCTGGTCTTCAGATGAAGATGAACAGGAAAACGAGAGTCCTGGTGTTCAGGTGAAGATGAACACGAGAGTCCTGGTCTTCAGATGAAGACAAGAGTCCTGGTCTTCAGATGAAGATGAAGACAAGAGTCTTGGTGTTCAAGTGAAGATGAAGGTCCTGGTCTTCAGATGAAGACGAGGGTCCTGGTGTTCAGATGAAGATGGGGTCCTGGTCTTCAGATGAAGATGAGAGTCCTGGTCTTCAGATGAAGACAAGAGTCCTGGTTCAGATGAAGACAAGAGTCTTGGTGTTCAGATGAAGATGAAGACAAGAGTCTTGGTGTTCAAGTGCAGAAGAAGGTCCTGGTATTCAGATGAAGATGAGAGTCCTGGTCTTCACTTGATGATAAGGATCCTGGTCTTCAGATAAAGATGAACAGGAAGACGAGAGTCCTGGTGTTCAAGTGAAGATGAAGGTCCTGGTATTCAGATGAAGATGAGAGTCCTGGTCTTCACTTGATGATAAGGATCCTGGTCTTCAGATGAAGATGAACAGGAAGACGAGAGTCCTGCTGTTCAAGTGAAGATGAAGGTACTGGTAATCAGATGAAGATGAGAGTCCTGGTCTTCACTTGATGATAAGGATCCTGGTCTTCAGATGAAGATGAACAGGAAGACGAGAGTCCCGGTGTTCAGGTGAAGATGAAGACGAGAGTCCTGGTCTTCAGATGAAGACAACAGTCCTGGTCTTCAGATGAAGATGAACAGGAAGACGAGAGTCCTGGTGTTCAAGTGAAGATGAAGGTCCTGGTATTCAGATGAAGATGAGAGTCCTGGTCTTCACTTGATGATAAGGATCCTGGTCTTCAGATGAAGATGAACAGGAAGACGAGAGTCCTGGTGTTCAGGTGAAGATGAAGACAAGAGTCCTGGTCTTCAGATGAAGATGAAGACAAGAGTCTTGGTGTTCAAGTGAAGATGAAGGTCCTGGTATTCAGATGAAGATGAGAGTCATGGTCTTCACTTGAAGATAAGGATCCTGGTCTTCAGATGAAGATGAACAGAAAGACGAGAGTCCTGGTGTTCAGGTGAAGATGAAGACGAGAGTCCTGGTCTTCAGATGAAGACGAGGGTCCTGGTGTTCAGATGGAGATGAAGACAAGAGTCTTGGTGTTCAAGTGAAGATGAAGGTCCTGGTCTTCAGATCATGACGAGGGTCCTGGTGTTCAGATGAAGACAAGAGTCTTGGTGTACAAGTGAAGATGAAGGTCCTGGTATTCAGATGAAGATGAGAGTCCTGGTCTTCACTTGATGATAAGGATCCTGGTCTTCAGATGAAGATGAACAGGAAGACGAGAGTCCTGGTGTTCAGGTGAAGATGAAGACGAGAGTCCTGGTCTTCAGATGAAGACAAGAGTCCTGGTCTTCAGATGAAGATGAAGACGAGTCTTGGTGTTCAAGTGAAGATAAAGGTCCTGGTATTCAGATGAAGATGAGAGTCCTGGTCTTCACTTGATGATAAGGATCCTGGTCTTCAGATGAAGATGAACAGGAAGACGAGAGTCTTGGTGTTCAAGTGAAGATGAAGTTCCTGGTAATCAGATGAAGATGAGAGTCCTGGTCTTCACTTGATGATAAGGATCCTGGTCTTCAGATGAAGATGAACAGGAAGACGAGAGTCCTGGTGTTCAGGTGAAGATGAAGACGAGAGTCCTGGTCTTCAGATGAAGACAAGATTCCTGGTCTTCAGATGAAGATGAAGACAAGAGTTTTGGTGTTCAAGTGAAGATGAAGGTCCTGGTATTCAGATGAAGATGAGAGTCCTGGTCTTCACTTGATGATAAGAATCCTGGTCTTCAGATGAAGATGAACAGGAAGACGAGAGTCTTGGTGTTCAAGTGAAGATGAAGGTCATGGTAATCAGATGAAGATGCGAGTCATGGTCTTCACTTGATGATAAGGATCCTGGTCTTCAGATGAAGATGAACAGGAAAACGAGAGTCCTGGTGTTCAGGTGAAGATGAAGACGAGAGTCCTGGTGTTCAGGTGAAGATGAAGACGAGAGTCCTGGTCTTCAGATAAAGACAAGAGCCCTGGTCTTCAGATGAAGATGAAGACAAGAGTCTTGGTGTTCAAGTGAAGATGAAGGTCCTGGTCTTCAGATGAAGACGAAGGTCCTGGTGTTCAGATGAAGACAAGAGTCTTGGTGTACAAGTGAAGATGAAGGTCCTGGTATTCAGATGAAGATGGGGTCCTGGTCTTCAGATGAAGATGAGAGTCCTGGTCTTCACTTGATGATAAGGATCCTGGTCTTCAGATGAAGATGAACAGGAAGACGAGAGTCCTGGTGTTCAGGTGAAGATGAAGACGAGAGTCCTGGTCTTCCGATGAAGACAAGAGTCCTGGTCTTCAGATGAAGATGAAGACAAGAGTCTTGGTGTTCAAGTGAAGATGAAGGTCCTGGTAATCAGATGAAGATGCGAGTCATGGTCTTCACTTGATGATAAGGATCCTGGTCTTCAGATGAAGATGAACAGGAAGACGAGAGTCCTGGTGTTCAGGTGAAGATGAAGACGAGAGTCCTGGTCTTCAGATGAAGACAAGAGCCCTGGTCTTCAGATGAAGATGAAGACAAGAGTCTTGGTGTTCAAGTGAAGATGAAGGTCCTGGTCTTCAGATGAAGACGAGGGTCCTGGTGTTCAGATGAAGACAAGAGTCTTGGGGTACAAGTGAAGATGAAGGTCCTGGTATTCAGATGAAGATGGGGTCCTGGTCTTCAGATGAAGATGAGTCCTGGTCTTCACTTGATGATAAGGATCCTGGTCTTCAGATGAAGATGAACAGGAAGACGAGAGTCCTGGTGTTCAGGTGAAGATGAAGACGAGAGTCCTGGTCTTCCGATGAAGACAAGAGTCCTGGTCTTCAGATGAAGATGAAGACAAGAGTCTTGGTGTTCAAGTGAAGATGAAGGTCCTGGTATTCAGATGAAGATGAGAGTCCTGGTCTTCACTTGATGATAAGGATCCTGGTCTTCAGATGAAGATGAACAGGAAGACGAGAGTCCTGGTGTTCAGGTGAAGATGAAGATGAGAGTCCTGGTCTTCAGATGAAGACAAGAGTCCTGGTCTTCAGATGAAGATGAAGACGAGTCTTGGTGTTCAAGTGAAGATGAAGGTCCTGGTATTCAGATGAAGATGAGAGTCCTGGTCTTCACTTGATGATAAGGATCCTGGTCTTCAGATGAAGATGAACAGGAAGACGAGAGTCTTGGTGTTCAAGTGAGGATGAAGGTCCTGGTAATCAGATGAAGATGAGAGTCCTGGTCTTCACTTGATGATAAGGATCCTGGTCTTCAAATGAAGATGAACAGGAAGACGAGAGTCCTGGTGTTCAGGTGAAGATTAAGACGAGAGTCCTGGTCTTCAGATGAAGACAAGATTCCTGGTCTTCAGATGAAGATGAAGACAAGAGTTTTGGTGTTCAAGTGAAGATGAAGATCCTGGTATTCAGATGAAGATGAGAGTCCTGGTCTTCACTTGATGATAAGGATCCTGGTCTTCAGATGAAGATGAACAGGAAGACGAGAGTCTTGGTGTTCAAGTGAAGATGAAGGTCCTGGTAATCAGATGAAGATGAGAGTCATGGTCTTCACTTGATGATAAGGATCCTGGTCTTCAGATGAAGATGAACAGGAAGACGAGAGTCCTGGTGTTCAGGTGAAGATGAAGACGAGAGTCCTGGTCTTCAGATGAAGACAAGAGCCCTGGTCTTCAGATGAAGATGAAGACAAGAGTCTTGGTGTTCAAGTGAAGATGAAGGTCCTGGTCTTCAGATGAAGACGAGGGTCCTGGTGTTCAGATGAAGACAAGAGTCTTGGTGTACAAGTGAAGATGAAGGTCCTGGTATTCAGATGAAGATGGGGTCCTGGTCTTCAGATGAAGATGAGAGTCCTGGTCTTCACTTGATGATAAGGATCCTGGTCTTCAGATGAAGATGAACAGGAAGACGAGAGTCCTGGTGTTCAGGTGAAGATGAAGACGAGAGTCCTGGTCTTCCGATGAAGACAAGAGTCCTGGTCTTCAGATGAAGATGAAGACAAGAGTCTTGGTGTTCAAGTGAAGATGAAGGTCCTGGTATTCAGATGAAGATGAGAGTCCTGGTCTTCACTTGATGATAAGGATCCTGGTCTTCAGATGAAGATGAACAGGAAGACGAGAGTCCTGGTGTTCAGGTGAAGATGAAGATGAGAGTCCTGGTCTTCAGATGAAGACAAGAGTCCTGGTCTTCAGATGAAGATGAAGACGAGTCTTGGTGTTCAAGTGAAGATGAAGGTCCTGGTATTCAGATGAAGATGAGAGTCCTGGTCTTCACTTGATGATAAGGATCCTGGTCTTCAGATGAAGATGAACAGGAAGACGAGAGTCTTGGTGTTCAAGTGAAGATGAAGGTCCTGGTAATCAGATGAAGATGAGAGTCCTGGTCTTCACTTGATGATAAGGATCCTGGTCTTCAAATGAAGATGAACAGGAAGACGAGAGTCCTGGTGTTCAGGTGAAGATTAAGACGAGAGTCCTGGTCTTCAGATGAAGACAAGATTCCTGGTCTTCAGATGAAGATGAAGACAAGAGTTTTGGTGTTCAAGTGAAGATGAAGATCCTGGTATTCAGATGAAGATGAGAGTCCTGGTCTTCACTTGATGATAAGGATCCTGGTCTTCAGATGAAGATGAACAGGAAGACGAGAGTCTTGGTGTTCAAGTGAAGATGAAGGTCCTGGTAATCAGATGAAGATGAGAGTCATGGTCTTCACTTGATGATAAGGATCCTGGTCTTCAGATGAAGATGAACAGAAAGACGAGAGTCCTGGTGTTCAGGTGAAGATGAAGACGAGAGTCCTGGTCTTCAGATGAAGACAAGAGTCCTGGTCTTCAGATGAAGATGAAGACAAGAGTCTTGGTGTTCAAGTGAAGATGAAGGTCCTGGTCTCCAGATGAAGATGAGGGTCCTGGTGTTCAGATGAAGACAAGAGTCTTGGTGTACAAGTGAAGATGAAAGTCCTGGTATTCAGATGAAGATGGGGTCCTGGTCTTCAGATGAAGATGAGAGTCCTGGTCTTCACTTGATGATAAGGATCCTGGTCTTCAGATGAAGATGAACAGGAAGACGAGAGTCCTGCTGTTCAGGTGAAGATGAAGACGAGAGTCCTGGTCTTCAGATGAAGACAAGAGTCCTGGTTCAGATGAAGATGAAGACAAGAGTCTTGGTGTTCAAGTGAAGATGAAGGTCCTGGTATTCAGATGAAGATGAGAGTCCTGGTCTTCACTTGATGATAAGGATCCTGGTCTTCAGATGAAGATGAACAGGAAGACGAGAGTCCTGCTGTTCAAGTGAAGATGAAGGTCCTGGTATTCAGATGAAGATGAGAGTCCTGGTCTTCACTTGATGATAAGGATCCTGGTCTTCCGATGAAGATGAACAGGACGACGAGAGTCCCGGTGTTCAGGTGAAGATGAAGACGAGAGTCCTGGTCTTCAGATGAAGACAAGAGTCCTGGTCTTCAGATGAAGATGAACAGGAAGACGAGAGTCCTGGTGTTCAAGTGAAGATGAAGGTCCTGGTATTCAGATGAAGATGAGAGTCCTGGTCTTCACTTGATGATAAGGATCCTGGTCTTCAGATGAAGATGAACAGGAAGACGAGAGTCCTGGCGTTCAGGTGAAGATGAAGACGAGAGTCCTGGTCTTCAGATGAAGACAAGAGTCCTGGTCTTCAGATGAAGATGAAGACAAGAGTCTTGGTGTTCAAGTGAAGATGAAGGTCCTGGTATTCAGATGAAGATGAGAGTCCTGGTCTTCACTTGATGATAAGGATCCTGGTCTTCAGATGAAGATGAACAGGAAGACGAGAGTCCTGGTGTTCAGGTGAAGATGAAAGTCCTGGTCTTCAGATGAAGACAAGAGTCCTGGTCTTCAGATGAAGATGAAGACAAGAGTCTTGGTGTTCAAGTGAAGATGAAGGTCCTGGTATTCAGATGAAGATGAGAGTCCTGGTCTTCACTTGATGATAAGGATCCTGGTCTTCAGATGAAGATGAACAGGAAGACGAGAGTCCTGGTGTTCAGGTGAAGATGAAGACGAGAGTCCTGGTCTTCAGATGAAGACGAGGGTCCTGGTGTTCAGATGGAGATGAAGACAAGAGTCTTGGTGTTCAAGTGAAGATGAAGGTCCTGGTCTTCAGATCATGACGAGGGTCCTGGTGTTCAGATGAAGACAAGAGTCTTGGTGTACAAGTGAAGATGAAGGTGTTGGTATTCAGATGAAGATGGGGGTCCTGGTCTTCAGATGAAGATGAGAGTCCTGGTCTTCACTTGATGATAAGGATCCTGGTCTTCAGATGAAGATGAACAGGAAGACGAGAGTCCTGGCGTTCAGGTGAAGATGAAGACGAGAGTCCTGGTCTTCAGATGAAGACAAGAGTCCTGGTCTTCAGATGAAGATGAAGACAAGAGTCTTGGTGTTCAAGTGAAGATGAAGGTCCTGGTATTCAGATGAAGATGAGAGTCCTGGTCTTCACTTGATGATAAGGATCCTGGTCTTCAGATGAAGATGAACAGGAAGACGAGAGTCCTGGTGTTCAGGTGAAGATGAAAGTCCTGGTCTTCAGATGAAGACAAGAGTCCTGGTCTTCAGATGAAGATGAAGACAAGAGTCTTGGTGTTCAAGTGAAGATGAAGGTCCTGGTATTCAGATGAAGATGAGAGTCCTGGTCTTCACTTGATGATAAGGATCCTGGTCTTCAGATGAAGATGAACAGGAAGACGAGAGTCCTGGTGTTCAGGTGAAGATGAAGACGAGAGTCCTGGTCTTCAGATGAAGACAAGAGTCCTGGTCTTCAGATGAAGATGAAGACGAGTCTTGGTGTTCAAGTGAAGATAAAGGTCCTGGTATTCAGATGAAGATGAGAGTCCTGGTCTTCACTTGATGATAAGGATCCTGGTCTTCAGATGAAGATGAACAGGAAGACGAGAGTCTTGGTGTTCAAGTGAAGATGAAGGTCCTGGTAATCAGATGAAGATGAGAGTCCTGGTCTTCACTTGATGATAAGGATCCTGGTCTTCAGATGAAGATGAACAGGAAGACGAGAGTCCTGGTGTTCAGGTGAAGATGAAGACAAGAGTCTTGGTGTTCAAGTGAAGATGAAGGTCCTGGTATTCAGATGAAGATGAGAGTCCTGGTCTTCACTTGATGATAAGGATCCTGGTCTTCAGATGAAGATGAACAGGAAGACGAGAGTCCTGGTGTTCAGGTGAAGAAGAAGACAAGAGTCCTGGTCTTCAGATGAAGACAAGATTCCTGGTCTTCAGATGAAGATGAAGACAAGAGTCTTGGTGGTCAAGTGAAGATGAAGGTCCTGGTATTCAGATGAAGATGAGAGTCATGGTCTTCACTTGAAGATAAGGATCCTGGTCTTCAGATGAAGATGAACAGGAAGACGAGAGTCCTGGTGTTCAGGTGAAGATGAAGACGAGAGTCCTGGTCTTCAGATGAAGACGAGGGTCCTGGTGTTCAGATGGAGATGAAGACAACAGTCTTGGTGTTCAAGTGAAGATGAAGGTCCTGGTCTTCAGATCATGACGAGGGTCCTGGTGTTCAGATGAAGACAAGAGTCTTGGTGTACAAGTGAAGATGAAGGTGTTGGTATTCAGATGAAGATGGGGGTCCTGGTCTTCAGATGAAGATGAGAGTCCTGGTCTTCACTTGATGATAAGGATCCTGGTCTTCAGATGAAGATGAACAGGAAGACGAGAGTTCTGGCGTTCAGGTGAAGATGAAGACGAGAGTCCTGGTCTTCAGATGAAGACAAGAGTCATGGTCTTCAGATGAAGATGAAGACAAGAGTCTTGGTGTTCAAGTGAAGATGAAGGTCCTGGTATTCAGATGAAGATGAGAGTCCTGGTCTTCACTTGATGATGAGGATCCTGGTCTTCAGATGAAGATGAACAGGAAGACGAGAGTCCTGGTGTTCAGGTGAAGATGAAGACGAGAGTCCTGGTCTTCAGATGAAGACAAGAGTCATGGTCTTCAGATGAAGATGAAGACAAGAGTCTTGGTGTTCAAGTGAAGATGAAGGTCCTGGTATTCAGATGAAGATGAGAGTCCTGGTCTTCACTTGATGATAAGGATCCTGGTCTTCAGATGAAGATGAACAGGAAGACGAGAGTCCTGGTGTTCAGGTGAAGATGAAGACGAGAGTCCTGGTCTTCAGATGAAGACAAGAGTCCTGGTCTTCAGATGAAGATGAAGACAAGAGTCTTGGTGTTCAAGTGAAGATGAAGGTCCTGGTATTCAGATGAAGATGAGAGTCCTGGTCTTCACTTGATGATAAGGATCCTGGTCTTCAGATGAAGATGAACAGGAAGACGAGAGTCCTGGTGTTCAGGTGAAGATGAAGACGAGAGTCCTGGTCTTCAGATGAAGACAAGATTCCTGGTCTTCAGATGAAGATGAAGACAAGAATTTTGGTGTTCAAGTGAAGATGAAGGTCCTGGTATTCAGATGAAGATGAGAGTCCTGGTCTTCACTTGATGATAAGAATCCTGGTCTTCAGATGAAGATGAATAGGAAGACAAGAGTCTTGGTGTTCAAGTGAAGATGAAGGTCATGGTAATCAGATGAAGATGCGAGTCATGGTCTTCACTTGATGATAAGGATCCTGGTCTTCAGATGAAGATGAACAGGAAAACGAGAGTCCTGGTGTTCAGGTGAAGATGAAGACGAGAGTCCTGGTGTTCAGGTGAAGATGAAGACGAGAGTCCTGGTCTTCAGATGAAGACAAGAGCCCTGGTCTTCAGATGAAGATGAAGACAAGAGTCTTGGTGTTCAAGTGAAGATGAAGGTCCTGGTCTTCAGATGAAGACGAAGGTCCTGGTGTTCAGATGAAGACAAGAGTCTTGGTGTACAAGTGAAGATGAAGGTCCTGGTATTCAGATGAAGATGGGGTCCTGGTCTTCAGATGAAGATGAGAGTCCTGGTCTTCACTTGATGATAAGGATCCTGGTCTTCAGATGAAGATGAACAGGAAGACGAGAGTCCTGGTGTTCAGGTGAAGATGAAGACGAGAGTCCTGGTCTTCAGATGAAGACAAGAGCCCTGGTCTTCAGATGAAGATGAAGACAAGAGTCTTGGTGTTCAAGTGAAGATGAAGGTCCTGGTCTTCAGATGAAGACGAAGGTCCTGGTGTTCAGATGAAGACAAGAGTCTTGGTGTACAAGTGAAGATGAAGGTCCTGGTATTCAGATGAAGATGGGGTCCTGGTCTTCAGATGAAGATGAGAGTCCTGGTCTTCACTTGATGATAAGGATCCTGGTCTTCAGATGAAGATGAACAGGAAGACGAGAGTCCTGGTGTTCAGGTGAAGATGAAGACGAGAGTCCTGGTCTTCCGATGAAGACAAGAGTCCTGGTCTTCAGATGAAGATGAAGACAAGAGTCTTGGTGTTCAAGTGAAGATGAAGGTCCTGGTAATCAGATGAAGATGCGAGTCATGGTCTTCACTTGATGATAAGGATCCTGGTCTTCAGATGAAGATGAACAGGAAGACGAGAGTCCTGTTGTTCAGGTGAAGATGAAGACGAGAGTCCTGGTCTTCAGATGAAGACAAGAGCCCTGGTCTTCAGATGAAGATGAAGACAAGAGTCTTGGTGTTCAAGTGAAGATGAAGGTCCTGGTCTTCAGATGAAGACGAGGGTCCTGGTGTTCAGATGAAGACAAGAGTCTTGGTGTACAAGTGAAGATGAAGGTCCTGGTATTCAGATGAAGATGGGGTCCTGGTCTTCAGATGAAGATGAGAGTCCTGGTCTTCACTTGATGATAAGGATCCTGGTCTTCAGATGAAGATGAACAGGAAGACGAGAGTCCTGGTGTTCAGGTGAAGATGAAGACGAGAGTCCTGGTCTTCCGATGAAGACAAGAGTCCTGGTCTTCAGATGAAGATGAAGACAAGAGTCTTGGTGTTCAAGTGAAGATGAAGGTCCTGGTATTCAGATGAAGATGAGAGTCCTGGTCATCACTTGATGATAAGGATCCTGGTCTTCAGATGAAGATGAACAGGAAGACGAGAGTCCTGGTGTTCAGGTGAAGATGAAGACGAGAGTCCTGGTCTTCAGATGAAGACAAGAGTCCTGGTCTTCAGATGAAGATGAAGACAAGAGTCTTGGTGTTCAAGTGAAGATGAAGGTCCTGGTATTCAGATGAAGATGAGAGTCCTGGTCTTCACTTGATGATAAGGATCCTGGTCTTCAAATGAAGATGAACAGGAAGACGAGAGTCCTGGTGTTCAGGTGAAGATGAAGATGAGAGTCCTGGTCTTCAGATGAAGACAAGAGTCCTGGTCTTCAGATGAAGATGAAGACGAGTCTTGGTGTTCAAGTGAAGATGAAGGTCCTGGTATTCAGATGAAGATGAGAGTCCTGGTCTTCACTTGATGATAAGGATCCTGGTCTTCAGATGAAGATGAACAGGAAGACGAGAGTCTTGGTGTTCAAGTGAAGATGAAGGTCCTGGTAATCAGATGAAGATGAGAGTCCTGGTCTTCACTTGATGATAAGGATCCTGGTCTTCAAATGAAGATGAACAGGAAGACGAGAGTCCTGGTGTTCAGGTGAAGATTAAGACGAGAGTCCTGGTCTTCAGATGAAGACAAGATTCCTGGTCTTCAGATGAAGATGAAGACAAGAGTTTTGGTGTTCAAGTGAAGATGAAGATCCTGGTATTCAGATGAAGATGAGAGTCCTGGTCTTCACTTGATGATAAGGATCCTGGTCTTCAGATGAAGATGAACAGGAAGACGAGAGTCTTGGTGTTCAAGTGAAGATGAAGGTCCTGGTAATCAGATGAAGATGAGAGTCATGGTCTTCACTTGATGATAAGGATCCTGGTCTTCAGATGAAGATGAACAGGAAGACGAGAGTCCTGGTGTTCAGGTGAAGATGAAGACGAGAGTCCTGGTCTTCAGATGAAGACAAGAGCCCTGGTCTTCAGATGAAGATGAAGACAAGAGTCTTGGTGTTCAAGTGAAGATGAAGGTCCTGGTCTTCAGATGAAGACGAGGGTCCTGGTGTTCAGATGAAGACAAGAGTCTTGGTGTACAAGTGAAGATGAAGGTCCTGGTATTCAGATGAAGATGGGGTCCTGGTCTTCAGATGAAGATGAGAGTCCTGGTCTTCACTTGATGATAAGGATCCTGGTCTTCAGATGAAGATGAACAGGAAGACGAGAGTCCTGGTGTTCAGGTGAAGATGAAGACGAGAGTCCTGGTCTTCCGATGAAGACAAGAGTCCTGGTCTTCAGATGAAGATGAAGACAAGAGTCTTGGTGTTCAAGTGAAGATGAAGGTCCTGGTATTCAGATGAAGATGAGAGTCCTGGTCTTCACTTGATGATAAGGATCCTGGTCTTCAGATGAAGATGAACAGGAAGACGAGAGTCCTGGTGTTCAGGTGAAGATGAAGATGAGAGTCCTGGTCTTCAGATGAAGACAAGAGTCCTGGTCTTCAGATGAAGATGAAGACGAGTCTTGGTGTTCAAGTGAAGATGAAGGTCCTGGTATTCAGATGAAGATGAGAGTCCTGGTCTTCACTTGATGATAAGGATCCTGGTCTTCAGATGAAGATGAACAGGAAGACGAGAGTCTTGGTGTTCAAGTGAAGATGAAGGTCCTGGTAATCAGATGAAGATGAGAGTCCTGGTCTTCACTTGATGATAAGGATCCTGGTCTTCAAATGAAGATGAACAGGAAGACGAGAGTCCTGGTGTTCAGGTGAAGATTAAGACGAGAGTCCTGGTCTTCAGATGAAGACAAGATTCCTGGTCTTCAGATGAAGATGAAGACAAGAGTTTTGGTGTTCAAGTGAAGATGAAGATCCTGGTATTCAGATGAAGATGAGAGTCCTGGTCTTCACTTGATGATAAGGATCCTGGTCTTCAGATGAAGATGAACAGGAAGACGAGAGTCTTGGTGTTCAAGTGAAGATGAAGGTCCTGGTAATCAGATGAAGATGAGAGTCATGGTCTTCACTTGATGATAAGGATCCTGGTCTTCAGATGAAGATGAACAGAAAGACGAGAGTCCTGGTGTTCAGGTGAAGATGAAGACGAGAGTCCTGGTCTTCAGATGAAGACAAGAGTCCTGGTCTTCAGATGAAGATGAAGACAAGAGTCTTGGTGTTCAAGTGAAGATGAAGGTCCTGGTCTCCAGATGAAGATGAGGGTCCTGGTGTTCAGATGAAGACAAGAGTCTTGGTGTACAAGTGAAGATGAAAGTCCTGGTATTCAGATGAAGATGGGGTCCTGGTCTTCAGATGAAGATGAGAGTCCTGGTCTTCACTTGATGATAAGGATCCTGGTCTTCAGATGAAGATGAACAGGAAGACGAGAGTCCTGCTGTTCAGGTGAAGATGAAGACGAGAGTCCTGGTCTTCAGATGAAGACAAGAGTCCTGGTTCAGATGAAGATGAAGACAAGAGTCTTGGTGTTCAAGTGAAGATGAAGGTCCTGGTATTCAGATGAAGATGAGAGTCCTGGTCTTCACTTGATGATAAGGATCCTGGTCTTCAGATGAAGATGAACAGGAAGACGAGAGTCCTGCTGTTCAAGTGAAGATGAAGGTCCTGGTATTCAGATGAAGATGAGAGTCCTGGTCTTCACTTGATGATAAGGATCCTGGTCTTCCGATGAAGATGAACAGGACGACGAGAGTCCCGGTGTTCAGGTGAAGATGAAGACGAGAGTCCTGGTCTTCAGATGAAGACAAGAGTCCTGGTCTTCAGATGAAGATGAACAGGAAGACGAGAGTCCTGGTGTTCAAGTGAAGATGAAGGTCCTGGTATTCAGATGAAGATGAGAGTCCTGGTCTTCACTTGATGATAAGGATCCTGGTCTTCAGATGAAGATGAACAGGAAGACGAGAGTCCTGGCGTTCAGGTGAAGATGAAGACGAGAGTCCTGGTCTTCAGATGAAGACAAGAGTCCTGGTCTTCAGATGAAGATGAAGACAAGAGTCTTGGTGTTCAAGTGAAGATGAAGGTCCTGGTATTCAGATGAAGATGAGAGTCCTGGTCTTCACTTGATGATAAGGATCCTGGTCTTCAGATGAAGATGAACAGGAAGACGAGAGTCCTGGTGTTCAGGTGAAGATGAAAGTCCTGGTCTTCAGATGAAGACAAGAGTCCTGGTCTTCAGATGAAGATGAAGACAAGAGTCTTGGTGTTCAAGTGAAGATGAAGGTCCTGGTATTCAGATGAAGATGAGAGTCCTGGTCTTCACTTGATGATAAGGATCCTGGTCTTCAGATGAAGATGAACAGGAAGACGAGAGTCCTGGTGTTCAGGTGAAGATGAAGACGAGAGTCCTGGTCTTCAGATGAAGACGAGGGTCCTGGTGTTCAGATGGAGATGAAGACAAGAGTCTTGGTGTTCAAGTGAAGATGAAGGTCCTGGTCTTCAGATCATGACGAGGGTCCTGGTGTTCAGATGAAGACAAGAGTCTTGGTGTACAAGTGAAGATGAAGGTGTTGGTATTCAGATGAAGATGGGGGTCCTGGTCTTCAGATGAAGATGAGAGTCCTGGTCTTCACTTGATGATAAGGATCCTGGTCTTCAGATGAAGATGAACAGGAAGACGAGAGTCCTGGCGTTCAGGTGAAGATGAAGACGAGAGTCCTGGTCTTCAGATGAAGACAAGAGTCCTGGTCTTCAGATGAAGATGAAGACAAGAGTCTTGGTGTTCAAGTGAAGATGAAGGTCCTGGTATTCAGATGAAGATGAGAGTCCTGGTCTTCACTTGATGATAAGGATCCTGGTCTTCAGATGAAGATGAACGGGAAGACGAGAGTCCTGGTGTTCAGGTGAAGATGAAAGTCCTGGTCTTCAGATGAAGACAAGAGTCCTGGTCTTCAGATGAAGATGAAGACAAGAGTCTTGGTGTTCAAGTGAAGATGAAGGTCCTGGTATTCAGATGAAGATGAGAGTCCTGGTCTTCACTTGATGATAAGGATCCTGGTCTTCAGATGAAGATGAACAGGAAGACGAGAGTCCTGGTGTTCAGGTGAAGATGAAGACGAGAGTCCTGGTCTTCAGATGAAGACAAGAGTCCTGGTCTTCAGATGAAGATGAAGACGAGTCTTGGTGTTCAAGTGAAGATAAAGGTCCTGGTATTCAGATGAAGATGAGAGTCCTGGTCTTCACTTGATGATAAGGATCCTGGTCTTCAGATGAAGATGAACAGGAAGACGAGAGTCTTGGTGTTCAAGTGAAGATGAAGGTCCTGGTAATCAGATGAAGATGAGAGTCCTGGTCTTCACTTGATGATAAGGATCCTGGTCTTCAGATGAAGATGAACAGGAAGACGAGAGTCCTGGTGTTCAGGTGAAGATGAAGACAAGAGTCTTGGTGTTCAAGTGAAGATGAAGGTCCTGGTATTCAGATGAAGATGAGCGTCCTGGTCTTCACTTGATGATAAGGATCCTGGTCTTCAGATGAAGATGAACAGGAAGACGAGAGTCCTGGTGTTCAGGTGAAGAAGAAGACAAGAGTCCTGGTCTTCAGATGAAGACAAGATTCCTGGTCTTCAGATGAAGATGAAGACAAGAGTCTTGGTGGTCAAGTGAAGATGAAGGTCCTGGTATTCAGATGAAGATGAGAGTCATGGTCTTCACTTGAAGATAAGGATCCTGGTCTTCAGATGAAGATGAACAGGAAGACGAGAGTCCTGGTGTTCAGGTGAAGATGAAGACGAGAGTCCTGGTCTTCAGATGAAGACGAGGGTCCTGGTGTTCAGATGGAGATGAAGACAACAGTCTTGGTGTTCAAGTGAAGATGAAGGTCCTGGTCTTCAGATCATGACGAGGGTCCTGGTGTTCAGATGAAGACAAGAGTCTTGGTGTACAAGTGAAGATGAAGGTGTTGGTATTCAGATGAAGATGGGGGTCCTGGTCTTCAGATGAAGATGAGAGTCCTGGTCTTCACTTGATGATAAGGATCCTGGTCTTCAGATGAAGATGAACAGGAAGACGAGAGTCCTGGCGTTCAGGTGAAGATGAAGACGAGAGTCCTGGTCTTCAGATGAAGACAAGAGTCATGGTCTTCAGATGAAGATGAAGACAAGAGTCTTGGTGTTCAAGTGAAGATGAAGGTCCTGGTATTCAGATGAAGATGAGAGTCCTGGTCTTCACTTGATGATGAGGATCCTGGTCTTCAGATGAAGATGAACAGGAAGACGAGAGTCCTGGTGTTCAGGTGAAGATGAAGACGAGAGTCCTGGTCTTCAGATGAAGACAAGAGTCATGGTCTTCAGATGAAGATGAAGACAAGAGTCTTGGTGTTCAAGTGAAGATGAAGGTCCTGGTATTCAGATGAAGATGAGAGTCCTGGTCTTCACTTGATGATAAGGATCCTGGTCTTCAGATGAAGATGAACAGGAAGACGAGAGTCCTGGTGTTCAGGTGAAGATGAAGACGAGAGTCCTGGTCTTCAGATGAAGACAAGAGTCCTGGTCTTCAGATGAAGATGAAGACAAGAGTCTTGGTGTTCAAGTGAAGATGAAGGTCCTGGTATTCAGATGAAGATGAGAGTCCTGGTCTTCACTTGATGATAAGGATCCTGGTCTTCAGATGAAGATGAACAGGAAGACGAGAGTCCTGGTGTTCAGGTGAAGATGAAGACGAGAGTCCTGGTCTTCAGATGAAGACAAGATTCCTGGTCTTCAGATGAAGATGAAGACAAGAGTTTTGGTGTTCAAGTGAAGATGAAGGTCCTGGTATTCAGATGAAGATGAGAGTCCTGGTCTTCACTTGATGATAAGAATCCTGGTCTTCAGATGAAGATGAACAGGAAGACGAGAGTCTTGGTGTTCAAGTGAAGATGAAGGTCATGGTAATCAGATGAAGATGCGAGTCATGGTCTTCACTTGATGATAAGGATCCTGGTCTTCAGATGAAGATGAACAGGAAAACGAGAGTCCTGGTGTTCAGGTGAAGATGAAGACGAGAGTCCTGGTGTTCAGGTGAAGATGAAGACGAGAGTCCTGGTCTTCAGATGAAGACAAGAGCCCTGGTCTTCAGATGAAGATGAAGACAAGAGTCTTGGTGTTCAAGTGAAGATGAAGGTCCTGGTCTTCAGATGAAGACGAAGGTCCTGGTGTTCAGATGAAGACAAGAGTCTTGGTGTACAAGTGAAGATGAAGGTCCTGGTATTCAGATGAAGACAAGAGTCTTGGTGGTCAAGTGAAGATGAAGGTCCTGGTATTCAGATGAAGATGAGAGTCATGGTCTTCACTTGAAGATAAGGATCCTGGTCTTCAGATGAAGATGAACAGGAAGACGAGAGTCCTGGTGTTCAGGTGAAGATGAAGACGAGAGTCCTGGTCTTCAGATGAAGACGAAGGTCCTGGTGTTCAGATGGAGATGAAGACGAGAGTCTTGGTGTTCAAGTGAAGATGAAGGTCCTGGTCTTCAGATCATGACGAGGGTCCTGGTGTTCAGATGAAGACAAGAGTCTTGGTGTACAAGTGAAGATGAAGGTGTTGGTATTCAGATGAAGATGGGGGGTCCTGGTCTTCAGATGAAGGTGAGAGTCCTGGTCTTCACTTGATGATAAGGATCCTGGTCTTCAGATGAAGATGAACAGGAAGACGAGAGTCCTGGCGTTCAGGTGAATAGGAAGACGAGAGTCCTGGTCTTCAGATGAAGACAAGAGTCCTGGTCTTCAGATGAAGATGAAGACAAGAGTCTTGGTGTTCAAGTGAAGATGAAGGTCCTGGTATTCAGATGAAGATGAGAGTCCTGGTCTTCACTTGATGATAAGGATCCTGGTCTTCAGATGAAGATGAACGGGAAGACGAGAGTCCTGGTGTTCCGGTGAAGATGAAGACGAGAGTCCTGGTCTTCAGATGAAGACAAGAGTCCTGGTCTTCAGATGAAGATGAAGACAAGAGTCTTGGTGTTCAAGTGAAGATGAAGGTCCTGGTATTCAGATGAAGATGAGAGTCCTGGTCTTCACTTGATGATAAGGGTCCTGGTCTTCAGATGAAGATGAAGACAAGAGTCTTGGTGTTCAAGTGAAGATGAAGGTCCTGGTATTCAGATGAAGATGAGAGTCATGGTCTTCACTTGAAGATAAGGATCCTGGTCTTCAGATGAAGATGAACAGGAAGACGAGAGCCCTGGTGTTCAGGTGAAGATGAAGACGAGAGTCCTGGTCTTCAGATGAAGACGAGGGTCCTGGTGTTCAGATGAAGATGAAGACAAGAGTCTTGGTGTTCAAGTGAAGATGAAGGTCCTGGTCTTCAGATCAAGACGAGGGTTCTGGTGTTCAGATGAAGACAAGAGTCTTGGTGTACAAGTGAAGATGAAGGTCTTGGTATTCAGATGAAGATGGGGGTCCTGGTCTTCAGATGAAGATGAGAGTCCTGGTCTTCACTTGATGATAAGGATCCTGGTGTTCAGATGAAGATGAACAGGAAGACGAGAGTCCTGGTGTTCAGGTGAAGATGAAGACGAGAGTCCTGGTCTTCAGATGAAGACAAGAGTCCTGGTCTTCAGATGAAAATGAAGACAAGAGTCATGGTGTTCAAGTGAAGATGAAGGTCCTGGTATTCAGATGAAGATGAGAGTCCTGGTCTTCACTTGATGATAAGGATCCTGGTCTTCAGATGAAGATGAACAGGAAGACGAGAGTCCTGGCGTTCAGGTGAAGATGAAGACGAGAGTCCTGGTCTTCAGATGAAGACAAGAGTCCTGGTCTTCAGATGAAGATGAAGACAAGAGTCTTGGTGTTCAAGTGAAGATGAAGGTCCTGGTATTCAGATGAAGATGAGAGTCCTGGTCTTCACTTGATGATAAGGATCCTGGTCTTCAGATGAAGATGAACAGGAAGACGAGAGTCCTGGTGTTCAGGTGAAGATGAAGACGAGAGTCCTGGTCTTCAGATGAAGACAAGAGTCCTGGTCTTCAGATGAAGATGAAGACGAGTCTTGGTGTTCAAGTGAAGATGAAGGTCCTGGTATTCAGATGAAGATGAGAGTCCTGGTCTTCACTTGATGATAAGGATCCTGGTCTTCAGATGAAGATGAAGACAAGAGTCTTGGTGTTCAAGTGAAGATGAAGGTCCTGGTATTCAGATGAAGATGAGAGTCCTGGTCTTCACTTGATGATAAGGATCCTGGTCTTCAGATGAAGATGAACAGGAAGACGAGAGTCCTGGTGTTCAAGTGAAGATGAAGGTCCTGGTATTCAGATGAAGATGAGAGTCCTGGTCTTCACTTGATGATAAGGATCCTGGTCTTCAGATGAAGATGAACAGGAAGACGAGACCCTGGTGTTCAGGTGAAGATGAAGACGAGAGTCCTGGTCTTCAGATGAAGACAAGAGTCCTGGTCTTCAGATGAAGATGAAGACAAGAGTCTTGGTGTTCAAGTGAAGATGAAGGTCCTGGTAATCAGATGAAGATGAGAGTCATGGTCTTCACTTGATGATAAGGATCCTGGTCTTCAGATGAAGATGAACAGGAAAACGAGAGTCCTGGTGTTCAGGTGAAGATGAACACGAGAGTCCTGGTCTTCAGATGAAGACAAGAGTCCTGGTCTTCAGATGAAGATGAAGACAAGAGTCTTGGTGTTCAAGTGAAGATGAAGGTCCTGGTCTTCAGATGAAGACGAGGGTCCTGGTGTTCAGATGAAGATGGGGTCCTGGTCTTCAGATGAAGATGAGAGTCCTGGTCTTCAGATGAAGACAAGAGTCCTGGTTCAGATGAAGACAAGAGTCTTGGTGTTCAAGTGAAGATGAAGGTCCTGGTATTCAGATGAAGATGAGAGTCCTGGTCTTCACTTGATGATAAGGATCCTGGTCTTCAGATGAAGATGAAAAGAAGACGAGAGTCCTGCTGTTCAAGTGAAGATGAAGGTACTGGTAATCAGATGAAGATGAGAGTCCTGGTCTTCACTTGATGATAAGGATCCTGGTCTTCAGATGAAGATGAACAGGAAGACGAGAGTCCTGGTGTTCAGGTGAAGATGAAGACGAGAGTCCTGGTCTTCAGATGAAGACAAGAGGCCTGGTCTTCAGATGAAGATGAAGACAAGAGTCTTGGTGTTCAAGTGCAGAAGAAGGTCCTGGTATTCAGATGAAGATGAGAGTCCTGGTCTTCACTTGATGATAAGGATCCTGGTCTTCAGATAAAGATGAACAGGAAGACGAGAGTCCTGGTGTTCAAGTGAAGATGAAGGTCCTGGTATTCAGATGAAGATGAGAGTCCTGGTCTTCACTTGATGATAAGGATCCTGGTCTTCAGATGAAGATGAACAGGAAGACGAGAGTCCTGCTGTTCAAGTGAAGATGAAGGTACTGGTAATCAGATGAAGATGAGAGTCATGGTCTTCACTTGATGATAAGGATCCTGGTCTTCAGATGAAGATGAACAGGAAAACGAGAGTCCTGGTGTTCAGGTGAAGATGAACACGAGAGTCCTGGTCTTCAGATGAAGACAAGAGTCCTGGTCTTCAGATGAAGATGAAGACAAGAGTCTTGGTGTTCAAGTGAAGATGAAGGTCCTGGTCTTCAGATGAAGACGAGGGTCCTGGTGTTCAGATGAAGATGGGGTCCTGGTCTTCAGATGAAGATGAGAGTCCTGGTCTTCAGATGAAGACAAGAGTCCTGGTTCAGATGAAGACAAGAGTCTTGGTGTTCAGATGAAGATGAAGACAAGAGTCTTGGTGTTCAAGTGCAGAAGAAGGTCCTGGTATTCAGATGAAGATGAGAGTCCTGGTCTTCACTTGATGATAAGGATCCTGGTCTTCAGATGAAGATGAACAGGAAGACGAGAGTCCTGCTGTTCAAGTGAAGATGAAGGTACTGGTAATCAGATGAAGATGAGAGTCCTGGTCTTCACTTGATGATAAGGATCCTGGTCTTCAGATGAAGATGAACAGGAAGACGAGAGTCCCGGTGTTCAGGTGAAGATGAAGACGAGAGTCCTGGTCTTCAGATGAAGACAACAGTCCTGGTCTTCAGATGAAGATGAACAGGAAGACGAGAGTCCTGGTGTTCAAGTGAAGATGAAGGTCCTGGTATTCAGATGAAGATGAGAGTCCTGGTCTTCACTTGATGATAAGGATCCTGGTCTTCAGATGAAGATGAACAGGAAGACGAGAGTCCTGGTGTTCAGGTGAAGATGAAGACAAGAGTCCTGGTCTTCAGATGAAGATGAAGACAAGAGTCTTGGTGTTCAAGTGAAGATGAAGGTCCTGGTATTCAGATGAAGATGAGAGTCATGGTCTTCACTTGAAGATAAGGATCCTGGTCTTCAGATGAAGATGAACAGAAAGACGAGAGTCCTGGTGTTCAGGTGAAGATGAAGACGAGAGTCCTGGTCTTCAGATGAAGACGAGGGTCCTGGTGTTCAGATGGAGATGAAGACAAGAGTCTTGGTGTTCAAGTGAAGATGAAGGTCCTGGTCTTCAGATCATGACGAGGGTCCTGGTGTTCAGATGAAGACAAGAGTCTTGGTGTACAAGTGAAGATGAAGGTCCTGGTATTCAGATGAAGATGAGAGTCCTGGTCTTCACTTGATGATAAGGATCCTGGTCTTCAGATGAAGATGAACAGGAAGACGAGAGTCCTGGTGTTCAGGTGAAGATGAAGACGAGAGTCCTGGTCTTCAGATGAAGACAAGAGTCCTGGTCTTCAGATGAAGATGAAGACGAGTCTTGGTGTTCAAGTGAAGATAAAGGTCCTGGTATTCAGATGAAGATGAGAGTCCTGGTCTTCACTTGATGATAAGGATCCTGGTCTTCAGATGAAGATGAACAGGAAGACGAGAGTCTTGGTGTTCAAGTGAAGATGAAGTTCCTGGTAATCAGATGAAGATGAGAGTCCTGGTCTTCACTTGATGATAAGGATCCTGGTCTTCAGATGAAGATGAACAGGAAGACGAGAGTCCTGGTGTTCAGGTGAAGATGAAGACGAGAGTCCTGGTCTTCAGATGAAGACAAGATTCCTGGTCTTCAGATGAAGACAAGAGTTTTGGTGTTCAAGTGAAGATGAAGGTCCTGGTATTCAGATGAAGATGAGAGTCCTGGTCTTCACTTGATGATAAGAATCCTGGTCTTCAGATGAAGATGAACAGGAAGACGAGAGTCTTGGTGTTCAAGTGAAGATGAAGGTCATGGTAATCAGATGAAGATGCGAGTCATGGTCTTCACTTGATGATAAGGATCCTGGTCTTCAGATGAAGATGAACAGGAAAACGAGAGTCCTGGTGTTCAGGTGAAGATGAAGACGAGAGTCCTGGTGTTCAGGTGAAGATGAAGACGAGAGTCCTGGTCTTCAGATGAAGACAAGAGCCCTGGTCTTCAGATGAAGATGAAGACAAGAGTCTTGGTGTTCAAGTGAAGA
Organism: Amphiprion ocellaris; assembly: GCF_022539595.1. NCBI lineage: Eukaryota > Metazoa > Chordata > Actinopteri > Pomacentridae > Amphiprion > Amphiprion ocellaris. The sequence continues at coordinate 31,636,071 of NC_072768.1, forward strand.
TGAAGGTCCTGGTCTTCAGATGAAGACGAAGGTCCTGGTGTTCAGATGAAGACAAGAGTCTTGGTGTACAAGTGAAGATGAAGGTCCTGGTATTCAGATGAAGACAAGAGTCTTGGTGGTCAAGTGAAGATGAAGGTCCTGGTATTCAGATGAAGATGAGAGTCATGGTCTTCACTTGAAGATAAGGATCCTGGTCTTCAGATGAAGATGAACAGGAAGACGAGAGTCCTGGTGTTCAGGTGAAGATGAAGACGAGAGTCCTGGTCTTCAGATGAAGACGAAGGTCCTGGTGTTCAGATGGAGATGAAGACGAGAGTCTTGGTGTTCAAGTGAAGATGAAGGTCCTGGTCTTCAGATCAAGACGAGGGTCCTGGTGTTCAGATGAAGACAAGAGTCTTGGTGTACAAGTGAAGATGAAGGTGTTGGTATTCAGATGAAGATGGGGGGTCCTGGTCTTCAGATGAAGGTGAGAGTCCTGGTCTTCACTTGATGATAAGGATCCTGGTCTTCAGATGAAGATGAACAGGAAGACGAGAGTCCTGGTGTTCAGGTGAAGATGAAGACGAGAGTCCTGGTCTTCAGATGAAGACAAGAGTCCTGGTCTTCAGATGAAAATGAAGACAAGAGTCATGGTGTTCAAGTGAAGATGAAGGTCCTGGTATTCAGATGAAGATGAGAGTCCTGGTCTTCACTTGATGATAAGGATCCTGGTCTTCAGATGAAGATGAACAGGAAGACGAGAGTCCTGGCGTTCAGGTGAAGATGAAGACGAGAGTCCTGGTCTTCAGATGAAGACAAGAGTCCTGGTCTTCAGATGAAGATGAAGACGAGTCTTGGTGTTCAAGTGAAGATGAAGGTCCTGGTATTCAGATGAAGATGAGAGTCCTGGTCTTCACTTGATGATAAGGATCCTGGTCTTCAGATGAAGATGAAGACAAGAGTCTTGGTGTTCAAGTGAAGATGAAGGTCCTGGTATTCAGATGAAGATGAGAGTCCTGGTCTTCACTTGATGATAAGGATCCTGGTCTTCAGATGAAGATGAACAGGAAGACGAGAGTCCTGGTGTTCAAGTGAAGATGAAGGTCCTGGTATTCAGATGAAGATGAGAGTCCTGGTCTTCACTTGATTATAAGGATCCTGGTCTTCAGATAAAGATGAACAGGAAGACGAGACCCTGGTGTTCAGGTGAAGATGAAGACGAGAGTCCTGGTCTTCAGATGAAGACAAGAGTCCTGGTCTTCAGATGAAGATGAAGACAAGAGTCTTGGTGTTCAAGTGAAGATGAAGGTCCTGGTATTCAGATGAAGATGAGAGTCCTGGTCTTCACTTGATGATAAGGATCCTGGTCTTCAGATGAAGATGAACAGGAAGACGAGAGTCTTGGTGTTCAAGTGAAGATGAAGGTCCTGGTAATCAGATGAAGATGAGAGTCATGGTCTTCACTTGATGATAAGGATCCTGGTCTTCAGATGAAGATGAACAGGAAAACGAGAGTCCTGGTGTTCAGGTGAAGATGAACACGAGAGTCCTGGTCTTCAGATGAAGACAAGAGTCCTGGTCTTCAGATGAAGATGAAGACAAGAGTCTTGGTGTTCAAGTGAAGATGAAGGTCCTGGTCTTCAGATGAAGACGAGGGTCCTGGTGTTCAGATGAAGATGGGGTCCTGGTCTTCAGATGAAGATGAGAGTCCTGGTCTTCAGATGAAGACAAGAGTCCTGGTTCAGATGAAGACAAGAGTCTTGGTGTTCAAGTGAAGATGAAGGTCCTGGTATTCAGATGAAGATGAGAGTCCTGGTCTTCACTTGATGATAAGGATCCTGGTCTTCAGATGAAGATGAACAGGAAGACGAGAGTCCTGGTGTTCAGGTGAAGATGAAGACGAGAGTCCTGGTCTTCAGATGAAGACAAGAGTCCTGGTCTTCAGATGAAGATGAAGACGAGTCTTGGTGTTCAAGTGAAGATGAAGGTCCTGGTATTCAGATGAAGATGAGAGTCCTGGTCTTCACTTGATGATAAGGATCCTGGTCTTCAGATGAAGATGAAGACAAGAGTCTTGGTGTTCAAGTGAAGATGAAGGTCCTGGTATTCAGATGAAGATGAGAGTCCTGGTCTTCACTTGATGATAAGGATCCTGGTCTTCAGATGAAGATGAACAGGAAGACGAGAGTCCTGGTGTTCAAGTGAAGATGAAGGTCCTGGTATTCAGATGAAGATGAGAGTCCTGGTCTTCACTTGATGATAAGGATCCTGGTCTTCAGATGAAGATGAACAGGAAGACGAGACCCTGGTGTTCAGGTGAAGATGAAGACGAGAGTCCTGGTCTTCAGATGAAGACAAGAGTCCTGGTCTTCAGATGAAGATGAAGACAAGAGTCTTGGTGTTCAAGTGAAGATGAAGGTCCTGGTATTCAGATGAAGATGAGAGTCCTGGTCTTCACTTGATGATAAGGATCCTGGTCTTCAGATGAAGATGAACAGGAAGACGAGAGTCTTGGTGTTCAAGTGAAGATGAAGGTCCTGGTAATCAGATGAAGATGAGAGTCATGGTCTTCACTTGATGATAAGGATCCTGGTCTTCAGATGAAGATGAACAGGAAAACGAGAGTCCTGGTGTTCAGGTGAAGATGAACACGAGAGTCCTGGTCTTCAGATGAAGACAAGAGTCCTGGTCTTCAGATGAAGATGAAGACAAGAGTCTTGGTGTTGAAGTGAAGATGAAGGTCCTGGTCTTCAGATGAAGACGAGGGTCCTGGTGTTCAGATGAAGATGGGGTCCTGGTCTTCAGATGAAGATGAGAGTCCTGGTCTTCAGATGAAGACAAGAGTCCTGGTTCAGATGAAGACAAGAGTCTTGGTGTTCAGATGAAGATGAAGACAAGAGTCTTGGTGTTCAAGTGCAGAAGAAGGTCCTGGTATTCAGATGAAGATGAGAGTCCTGGTCTTCAATTGATGATAAGGATCCTGGTCTTCAGATAAAGATGAACAGGAAGACGAGAGTCCTGGTGTTCAAGTGAAGATGAAGGTCCTGGTATTCAGATGAAGATGAGAGTCCTGGTCTTCACTTGATGATAAGGATCCTGGTCTTCAGATGAAGATGAACAGGAAGACGAGAGTCCTGCTGTTCAAGTGAAGATGAAGGTACTGGTAATCAGATGAAGATGAGAGTCCTGGTCTTCACTTGATGATAAGGATCCTGGTCTTCAGATGAAGATGAACAGGAAGACGAGAGTCCCGGTGTTCAGGTGAAGATGAAGACGAGAGTCCTGGTCTTCAGATGAAGACAACAGTCCTGGTCTTCAGATGAAGATGAACAGGAAGACGAGAGTCCTGGTGTTCAAGTGAAGATGAAGGTCCTGGTATTCAGATGAAGATGAGAGTCCTGGTCTTCACTTGATGATAAGGATCCTGGTCTTCAGATGAAGATGAACAGGAAGACGAGAGTCCTGGTGTTCAGGTGAAGATGAAGACAAGAGTCCTGGTCTTCAGATGAAGATGAAGACAAGAGTCTTGGTGTTCAAGTGAAGATGAAGGTCCTGGTATTCAGATGAAGATGAGAGTCATGGTCTTCACTTGAAGATAAGGATCCTGGTCTTCAGATGAAGATGAACAGAAAGACGAGAGTCCTGGTGTTCAGGTGAAGATGAAGACGAGAGTCCTGGTCTTCAGATGAAGACGAGGGTCCTGGTGTTCAGATGGAGATGAAGACAAGAGTCTTGGTGTTCAAGTGAAGATGAAGGTCCTGGTCTTCAGATCTTGACGAGGGTCCTGGTGTTCAGATGAAGACAAGAGTCTTGGTGTACAAGTGAAGATGAAGGTCCTGGTATTCAGATGAAGATGAGAGTCCTGGTCTTCACTTGATGATAAGGATCCTGGTCTTCAGATGAAGATGAACAGGAAGACGAGAGTCCTGGTGTTCAGGTGAAGATGAAGACGAGAGTCCTGGTCTTCAGATGAAGACAAGAGTCCTGGTCTTCAGATGAAGATGAAGACGAGTCTTGGTGTTCAAGTGAAGATAAAGGTCCTGGTATTCAGATGAAGATGAGAGTCCTGGTCTTCACTTGATGATAAGGATCCTGGTCTTCAGATGAAGATGAACAGGAAGACGAGAGTCTTGGTGTTCAAGTGAAGATGAAGTTCCTGGTAATCAGATGAAGATGAGAGTCCTGGTCTTCACTTGATGATAAGGATCCTGGTCTTCAGATGAAGATGAACAGGAAGACGAGAGTCCTGGTGTTCAGGTGAAGATGAAGACGAGAGTCCTGGTCTTCAGATGAAGACAAGATTCCTGGTCTTCAGATGAAGATGAAGACAAGAGTTTTGGTGTTCAAGTGAAGATGAAGGTCCTGGTATTCAGATGAAGATGAGAGTCCTGGTCTTCACTTGATGATAAGAATCCTGGTCTTCAGATGAAGATGAACAGGAAGACGAGAGTCTTGGTGTTCAAGTGAAGATGAAGGTCATGGTAATCAGATGAAGATGCGAGTCATGGTCTTCACTTGATGATAAGGATCCTGGTCTTCAGATGAAGATGAACAGGAAAACGAGAGTCCTGGTGTTCAGGTGAAGATGAAGACGAGAGTCCTGGTGTTCAGGTGAAGATGAAGACGAGAGTCCTGGTCTTCAGATGAAGACAAGAGCCCTGGTCTTCAGATGAAGATGAAGACAAGAGTTTTGGTGTTCAAGTGAAGATGAAGGTCCTGGTCTTCAGATGAAGACGAAGGTCCTGGTGTTCAGATGAAGACAAGAGTCTTGGTGTACAAGTGAAGATGAAGGTCCTGGTATTCAGATGAAGATGGGGTCCTGGTCTTCAGATGAAGATGAGAGTCCTGGTCTTCACTTGATGATAAGGATCCTGGTCTTCAGATGAAGATGAACAGGAAGACGAGAGTCCTGGTGTTCAGGTGAAGATGAAGACGAGAGTCCTGGTCTTCCGATGAAGACAAGAGTCCTGGTCTTCAGATGAAGATGAAGACAAGAGTCTTGGTGTTCAAGTGAAGATGAAGGTCCTGGTAATCAGATGAAGATGCGAGTCATGGTCTTCACTTGATGATAAGGATCCTGGTCTTCAGATGAAGATGAACAGGAAGACGAGAGTCCTGGTGTTCAGGTGAAGATGAAGACGAGAGTCCTGGTCTTCAGATGAAGACAAGAGCCCTGGTCTTCAGATGAAGATGAAGACAAGAGTCTTGGTGTTCAAGTGAAGATGAAGGTCCTGGTCTTCAGATGAAGACGAGGGTCCTGGTGTTCAGATGAAGACAAGAGTCTTGGGGTACAAGTGAAGATGAAGGTCCTGGTATTCAGATGAAGATGGGGTCCTGGTCTTCAGATGAAGATGAGAGTCCTGGTCTTCACTTGATGATAAGGATCCTGGTCTTCAGATGAAGATGAACAGGAAGACGAGAGTCCTGGTGTTCAGGTGAAGATGAAGACGAGAGTCCTGGTCTTCCGATGAAGACAAGAGTCCTGGTCTTCAGATGAAGATGAAGACAAGAGTCTTGGTGTTCAAGTGAAGATGAAGGTCCTGGTATTCAGATGAAGATGAGAGTCCTGGTCTTCACTTGATGATAAGGATCCTGGTCTTCAGATGAAGATGAACAGGAAGACGAGAGTCCTGGTGTTCAGGTGAAGATGAAGATGAGAGTCCTGGTCTTCAGATGAAGACAAGAGTCCTGGTCTTCAGATGAAGATGAAGACGAGTCTTGGTGTTCAAGTGAAGATGAAGGTCCTGGTATTCAGATGAAGATGAGAGTCCTGGTCTTCACTTGATGATAAGGATCCTGGTCTTCAGATGAAGATGAACAGGAAGACGAGAGTCTTGGTGTTCAAGTGAAGATGAAGGTCCTGGTAATCAGATGAAGATGAGAGTCCTGGTCTTCACTTGATGATAAGGATCCTGGTCTTCAAATGAAGATGAACAGGAAGACGAGAGTCCTGGTGTTCAGGTGAAGATTAAGACGAGAGTCCTGGTCTTCAGATGAAGACAAGATTCCTGGTCTTCAGATGAAGATGAAGACAAGAGTTTTGGTGTTCAAGTGAAGATGAAGATCCTGGTATTCAGATGAAGATGAGAGTCCTGGTCTTCACTTGATGATAAGGATCCTGGTCTTCAGATGAAGATGAACAGGAAGACGAGAGTCTTGGTGTTCAAGTGAAGATGAAGGTCCTGGTAATCAGATGAAGATGAGAGTCATGGTCTTCACTTGATGATAAGGATCCTGGTCTTCAGATGAAGATGAACAGGAAGACGAGAGTCCTGGTGTTCAGGTGAAGATGAAGACGAGAGTCCTGGTCTTCAGATGAAGACAAGAGCCCTGGTCTTCAGATGAAGATGAAGACAAGAGTCTTGGTGTTCAAGTGAAGATGAAGGTCCTGGTCTTCAGATGAAGACGAGGGTCCTGGTGTTCAGATGAAGACAAGAGTCTTGGTGTACAAGTGAAGATGAAGGTCCTGGTATTCAGATGAAGATGGGGTCCTGGTCTTCAGATGAAGATGAGAGTCCTGGTCTTCACTTGATGATAAGGATCCTGGTCTTCAGATGAAGATGAACAGGAAGACGAGAGTCCTGGTGTTCAGGTGAAGATGAAGACGAGAGTCCTGGTCTTCCGATGAAGACAAGAGTCCTGGTCTTCAGATGAAGATGAAGACAAGAGTCTTGGTGTTCAAGTGAAGATGAAGGTCCTGGTATTCAGATGAAGATGAGAGTCCTGGTCTTCACTTGATGATAAGGATCCTGGTCTTCAGATGAAGATGAACAGGAAGACGAGAGTCCTGGTGTTCAGGTGAAGATGAAGATGAGAGTCCTGGTCTTCAGATGAAGACAAGAGTCCTGGTCTTCAGATGAAGATGAAGACGAGTCTTGGTGTTCAAGTGAAGATGAAGGTCCTGGTATTCAGATGAAGATGAGAGTCCTGGTCTTCACTTGATGATAAGGATCCTGGTCTTCAGATGAAGATGAACAGGAAGACGAGAGTCTTGGTGTTCAAGTGAAGATGAAGGTCCTGGTAATCAGATGAAGATGAGAGTCCTGGTCTTCACTTGATGATAAGGATCCTGGTCTTCAAATGAAGATGAACAGGAAGACGAGAGTCCTGGTGTTCAGGTGAAGATTAAGACGAGAGTCCTGGTCTTCAGATGAAGACAAGATTCCTGGTCTTCAGATGAAGATGAAGACAAGAGTTTTGGTGTTCAAGTGAAGATGAAGATCCTGGTATTCAGATGAAGATGAGAGTCCTGGTCTTCACTTGATGATAAGGATCCTGGTCTTCAGATGAAGATGAACAGGAAGACGAGAGTCTTGGTGTTCAAGTGAAGATGAAGGTCCTGGTAATCAGATGAAGATGAGAGTCATGGTCTTCACTTGATGATAAGGATCCTGGTCTTCAGATGAAGATGAACAGGAAGACGAGAGTCCTGGTGTTCAGGTGAAGATGAAGACGAGAGTCCTGGTCTTCAGATGAAGACAAGAGTCCTGGTCTTCAGATGAAGATGAAGACAAGAGTCTTGGTGTTCAAGTGAAGATGAAGGTCCTGGTCTCCAGATGAAGATGAGGGTCCTGGTGTTCAGATGAAGACAAGAGTCTTGGTGTACAAGTGAAGATGAAAGTCCTGGTATTCAGATGAAGATGGGGTCCTGGTCTTCAGATGAAGATGAGAGTCCTGGTCTTCACTTGATGATAAGGATCCTGGTCTTCAGATGAAGATGAACAGGAAGACGAGAGTCCTGCTGTTCAGGTGAAGATGAAGACGAGAGTCCTGGTCTTCAGATGAAGACAAGAGTCCTGGTTCAGATGAAGATGAAGACAAGAGTCTTGGTGTTCAAGTGAAGATGAAGGTCCTGGTATTCAGATGAAGATGAGAGTCCTGGTCTTCACTTGATGATAAGGATCCTGGTCTTCAGATGAAGATGAACAGGAAGACGAGAGTCCTGCTGTTCAAGTGAAGATGAAGGTCCTGGTATTCAGATGAAGATGAGAGTCCTGGTCTTCACTTGATGATAAGGATCCTGGTCTTCCGATGAAGATGAACAGGACGACGAGAGTCCCGGTGTTCAGGTGAAGATGAAGACGAGAGTCCTGGTCTTCAGATGAAGACAAGAGTCCTGGTCTTCAGATGAAGATGAACAGGAAGACGAGAGTCCTGGTGTTCAAGTGAAGATGAAGGTCCTGGTATTCAGATGAAGATGAGAGTCCTGGTCTTCACTTGATGATAAGGATCCTGGTCTTCAGATGAAGATGAACAGGAAGACGAGAGTCCTGGCGTTCAGGTGAAGATGAAGACGAGAGTCCTGGTCTTCAGATGAAGACAAGAGTCCTGGTCTTCAGATGAAGATGAAGACAAGAGTCTTGGTGTTCAAGTGAAGATGAAGGTCCTGGTATTCAGATGAAGATGAGAGTCCTGGTCTTCACTTGATGATAAGGATCCTGGTCTTCAGATGAAGATGAACAGGAAGACGAGAGTCCTGGTGTTCAGGTGAAGATGAAAGTCCTGGTCTTCAGATGAAGACAAGAGTCCTGGTCTTCAGATGAAGATGAAGACAAGAGTCTTGGTGTTCAAGTGAAGATGAAGGTCCTGGTATTCAGATGAAGATGAGAGTCCTGGTCTTCACTTGATGATAAGGATCCTGGTCTTCAGATGAAGATGAACAGGAAGACGAGAGTCCTGGTGTTCAGGTGAAGATGAAGACGAGAGTCCTGGTCTTCAGATGAAGACGAGGGTCCTGGTGTTCAGATGGAGATGAAGACAAGAGTCTTGGTGTTCAAGTGAAGATGAAGGTCCTGGTCTTCAGATCATGACGAGGGTCCTGGTGTTCAGATGAAGACAAGAGTCTTGGTGTACAAGTGAAGATGAAGGTGTTGGTATTCAGATGAAGATGGGGGTCCTGGTCTTCAGATGAAGATGAGAGTCCTGGTCTTCACTTGATGATAAGGATCCTGGTCTTCAGATGAAGATGAACAGGAAGACGAGAGTCCTGGCGTTCAGGTGAAGATGAAGACGAGAGTCCTGGTCTTCAGATGAAGACAAGAGTCCTGGTCTTCAGATGAAGATGAAGACAAGAGTCTTGGTGTTCAAGTGAAGATGAAGGTCCTGGTATTCAGATGAAGATGAGAGTCCTGGTCTTCACTTGATGATAAGGATCCTGGTCTTCAGATGAAGATGAACGGGAAGACGAGAGTCCTGGTGTTCAGGTGAAGATGAAAGTCCTGGTCTTCAGATGAAGACAAGAGTCCTGGTCTTCAGATGAAGATGAAGACAAGAGTCTTGGTGTTCAAGTGAAGATGAAGGTCCTGGTATTCAGATGAAGATGAGAGTCCTGGTCTTCACTTGATGATAAGGATCCTGGTCTTCAGATGAAGATGAACAGGAAGACGAGAGTCCTGGTGTTCAGGTGAAGATGAAGACGAGAGTCCTGGTCTTCAGATGAAGACAAGAGTCCTGGTCTTCAGATGAAGATGAAGACGAGTCTTGGTGTTCAAGTGAAGATAAAGGTCCTGGTATTCAGATGAAGATGAGAGTCCTGGTCTTCACTTGATGATAAGGATCCTGGTCTTCAGATGAAGATGAACAGGAAGACGAGAGTCTTGGTGTTCAAGTGAAGATGAAGGTCCTGGTAATCAGATGAAGATGAGAGTCCTGGTCTTCACTTGATGATAAGGATCCTGGTCTTCAGATGAAGATGAACAGGAAGACGAGAGTCCTGGTGTTCAGGTGAAGATGAAGACAAGAGTCTTGGTGTTCAAGTGAAGATGAAGGTCCTGGTATTCAGATGAAGATGAGCGTCCTGGTCTTCACTTGATGATAAGGATCCTGGTCTTCAGATGAAGATGAACAGGAAGACGAGAGTCCTGGTGTTCAGGTGAAGAAGAAGACAAGAGTCCTGGTCTTCAGATGAAGACAAGATTCCTGGTCTTCAGATGAAGATGAAGACAAGAGTCTTGGTGGTCAAGTGAAGATGAAGGTCCTGGTATTCAGATGAAGATGAGAGTCATGGTCTTCACTTGAAGATAAGGATCCTGGTCTTCAGATGAAGATGAACAGGAAGACGAGAGTCCTGGTGTTCAGGTGAAGATGAAGACGAGAGTCCTGGTCTTCAGATGAAGACGAGGGTCCTGGTGTTCAGATGGAGATGAAGACAACAGTCTTGGTGTTCAAGTGAAGATGAAGGTCCTGGTCTTCAGATCATGACGAGGGTCCTGGTGTTCAGATGAAGACAAGAGTCTTGGTGTACAAGTGAAGATGAAGGTGTTGGTATTCAGATGAAGATGGGGGTCCTGGTCTTCAGATGAAGATGAGAGTCCTGGTCTTCACTTGATGATAAGGATCCTGGTCTTCAGATGAAGATGAACAGGAAGACGAGAGTCCTGGCGTTCAGGTGAAGATGAAGACGAGAGTCCTGGTCTTCAGATGAAGACAAGAGTCATGGTCTTCAGATGAAGATGAAGACAAGAGTCTTGGTGTTCAAGTGAAGATGAAGGTCCTGGTATTCAGATGAAGATGAGAGTCCTGGTCTTCACTTGATGATGAGGATCCTGGTCTTCAGATGAAGATGAACAGGAAGACGAGAGTCCTGGTGTTCAGGTGAAGATGAAGACGAGAGTCCTGGTCTTCAGATGAAGACAAGAGTCATGGTCTTCAGATGAAGATGAAGACAAGAGTCTTGGTGTTCAAGTGAAGATGAAGGTCCTGGTATTCAGATGAAGATGAGAGTCCTGGTCTTCACTTGATGATAAGGATCCTGGTCTTCAGATGAAGATGAACAGGAAGACGAGAGTCCTGGTGTTCAGGTGAAGATGAAGACGAGAGTCCCTGGTCTTCAGATGAAGACAAGAGTCCTGGTCTTCAGATGAAGATGAAGACAAGAGTCTTGGTGTTCAAGTGAAGATGAAGGTCCTGGTATTCAGATGAAGATGAGAGTCCTGGTCTTCACTTGATGATAAGGATCCTGGTCTTCAGATGAAGATGAACAGGAAGACGAGAGTCCTGGTGTTCAGGTGAAGATGAAGACGAGAGTCCTGGTCTTCAGATGAAGACAAGATTCCTGGTCTTCAGATGAAGATGAAGACAAGAGTTTTGGTGTTCAAGTGAAGATGAAGGTCCTGGTATTCAGATGAAGATGAGAGTCCTGGTCTTCACTTGATGATAAGAATCCTGGTCTTCAGATGAAGATGAACAGGAAGACGAGAGTCTTGGTGTTCAAGTGAAGATGAAGGTCATGGTAATCAGATGAAGATGCGAGTCATGGTCTTCACTTGATGATAAGGATCCTGGTCTTCAGATGAAGATGAACAGGAAAACGAGAGTCCTGGTGTTCAGGTGAAGATGAAGACGAGAGTCCTGGTGTTCAGGTGAAGATGAAGACGAGAGTCCTGGTCTTCAGATGAAGACAAGAGCCCTGGTCTTCAGATGAAGATGAAGACAAGAGTCTTGGTGTTCAAGTGAAGATGAAGGTCCTGGTCTTCAGATGAAGACGAAGGTCCTGGTGTTCAGATGAAGACAAGAGTCTTGGTGTACAAGTGAAGATGAAGGTCCTGGTATTCAGATGAAGACAAGAGTCTTGGTGGTCAAGTGAAGATGAAGGTCCTGGTATTCAGATGAAGATGAGAGTCATGGTCTTCACTTGAAGATAAGGATCCTGGTCTTCAGATGAAGATGAACAGGAAGACGAGAGTCCTGGTGTTCAGGTGAAGATGAAGACGAGAGTCCTGGTCTTCAGATGAAGACGAAGGTCCTGGTGTTCAGATGGAGATGAAGACGAGAGTCTTGGTGTTCAAGTGAAGATGAAGGTCCTGGTCTTCAGATCATGACGAGGGTCCTGGTGTTCAGATGAAGACAAGAGTCTTGGTGTACAAGTGAAGATGAAGGTGTTGGTATTCAGATGAAGATGGGGGGTCCTGGTCTTCAGATGAAGGTGAGAGTCCTGTCTTCACTTGATGATAAGGATCCTGGTCTTCAGATGAAGATGAACAGGAAGACGAGAGTCCTGCGTTCAGGTGAATAGGAAGACGAGAGTCCTGGTCTTCAGATGAAGACAAGAGTCCTGGTCTTCAGATGAAGATGAAGACAAGAGTCTTGGTGTTCAAGTGAAGATGAAGGTCCTGGTATTCAGATGAAGATGAGAGTCCTGGTCTTCACTTGATGATAAGGATCCTGGTCTTCAGATGAAGATGAACGGGAAGACGAGAGTCCTGGTGTTCCGGTGAAGATGAAGACGAGAGTCCTGGTCTTCAGATGAAGACAAGAGTCCTGGTCTTCAGATGAAGATGAAGACAAGAGTCTTGGTGTTCAAGTGAAGATGAAGGTCCTGGTATTCAGATGAAGATGAGAGTCCTGGTCTTCACTTGATGATAAGGGTCCTGGTCTTCAGATGAAGATGAAGACAAGAGTCTTGGTGTTCAAGTGAAGATGAAGGTCCTGGTATTCAGATGAAGATGAGAGTCATGGTCTTCACTTGAAGATAAGGATCCTGGTCTTCAGATGAAGATGAACAGGAAGACGAGAGCCCTGGTGTTCAGGTGAAGATGAAGACGAGAGTCCTGGTCTTCAGATGAAGACGAGGGTCCTGGTGTTCAGATGAAGATGAGAGACAAGAGTCTTGGTGTTCAAGTGAAGATGAAGGGTCCTGGTCTTCAGATCAAGACGAGGGTTCTGGTGTTCAGATGAAGACAAGAGTCTTGGTGTACAAGTGAAGATGAAGGTCTTGGTATTCAGATGAAGATGGGGGTCCTGGTCTTCAGATGAAGATGAGAGTCCGTGTCTTCACTTGATGATAAGGATCCTGGTGTTCAGATGAGATGAACAGGAAGACGAGAGTCCTGGTGTTCAGGTGAAGATGAAGACGAGAGGTCCTGGTCTTCAGATGAAGACAAGAGTCCTGGTCTTCAGATGAAAATGAAGACAAGAGTCATGGTGTTCAAGTGAAGATGAAGGGTCCTGGTATTCAGATGAAGATGAGAGTCCTGGTCTTCACTTGATGATAAGGGATCCTGGTCTTCAGATGAAGATGAACAGGAAGACGAGAGTCCTGGCGTTCAGGTGAAGATGAAGACGAGAGTCCTGGTCTTCAGATGAAGACAAGAGTCCTGGTCTTCAGATGAAGATGAAGACAAGAGTCTTGGTGTTCAAGTGAAGATGAAGGTCCTGGTATTCAGATGAAGATGAGAGTCCTGGTCTTCACTTGATGATAAGGATCCTGGTCTTCAGATGAAGGATGAACAGGAAGACGAGAGTCCTGTGTTCAGGTGAAGATGAAGACGAGAGTCCTGGTCTTCAGATGAAGACAAGAGTCCTGGTCTTCAGATGAAGATGAAGACGAGTCTTGGTGTTCAAGTGAAGATGAAGGTCCTGGTAATCAGATGAAGATGAGAGTCCTGGTCTTCACTTGATGATAAGGATCCTGGTCTTCAGATGAAGATGAAGACAAGAGTCTTGGTGTTCAAGTGAAGATGAAGGTCCTGGTATTCAGATGAAGATGAGAGTCCTGGTCTTCACTTGATGATAAGGATCCTGGTCTTCAGATGAAGATGAACAGGAAGACGAGAGTCCTGGTGTTCAAGTGAAGATGAAGGTCCTGGTATTCAGATGAAGATGAGAGTCCTGGTCTTCACTTGATGATAAGGATCCTGGTCTTCAGATGAAGATGAACAGAAGACGAGACCCTGGTGTTCAGGTGAAGATGAAGACGAGAGTCCTGGTCTTCAGATGAAGACAAGAGTCCTGGTCTTCAGATGAAGATGAAGACAAGAGTCTGTGTTCAAGGTGAAGATGAAGTTCCCTGGTAATCAGATGAAGATGAGAGTCCATGGTCTTCACTTGATGATAAGGATCCTGGTCTTCAGATGAAGATGAACAGGAAAACGAGAGTCT